>NW_026865530.1:0-222844 GCF_026571515.1 Ruditapes philippinarum | reverse complement strand
TCAAAATGCATATAATTGTTACCATTTTACATACTGTTAAGAGAGTGATTACGGAAAGAGTTTTTAAAAAAGCTTTCAAGCTTACTACTCAATCCGTACTATTTATTATTTGTCAATTATCATGTAAATGTAATACTTATAAATAAAATATTGTTTAAACTAAAAACGATACACTTATACATTACTGTACACATTACATTTCGATATAAATTTACACTTGTTGCTGTTTTTTACGATAAAATTAACGAAAAATTCCCAATAATTTCCAACTAAGCTAACTATTATATGAATACTCTTTTCTTTTTTTACTTTTTAAACTTTTGTCCTTGATATTGTGTAACAAACATATTTCTGCTAGTTTTGAGAATGTAAACAATAATGTAACAGCAAATACGTCATGAATGCCTTATATGGACCTTTTCTCTACTGTCTGGTAATCATCTATCAATTTTACAGATGAAATACATCACTTTGAGGTTTAACATTATGAATATCTTGTTGGCTATATAAAATTTTTGTTTTTAGAAACAACACTACTTTGACGAAAAATACATGATATTGTTTTCATTCTTTGTAACAAACATCTCACGATAATATTATTAATTAATTTGCAACGGAGCATGCATAGGACGCCATAAAATAAATATCTAAACTTAATTTTAATGTGCATCGCATAAGTGCATTCAATTGCATTTTACACGATATATACACGGCACGGCAATGAATGCTAAAACATCATATGGCTTCAAGTATAATGTCAATAAATCAAATGACGTCAGGATGATTACTTCTTAACCATTTTTATCAATTACATATATTTGTCTTCTTTATTAGCATTTTGAAATTAAAATTGATATCAATCTTAGATGCGTAATGATTATAATTGTATAGTTCTTCGTTCAATTGTTTTGTACTAAAACCTTTATGCCTATCATATTTCTTGTTATAAGCCTGCGCATGTTCTACATAACGCACTCAAAATTGATATATTACCTATAATGATGTAATTGATGCTTTCTTTAGTCTGTTTAATTTTTTTAAGTATTTAAGTTATAAGCATAATTAGGATACTTTTCTGAAACCAGAAACGGGTCTTTTAAATTCGGAATTATAATGTTTTCCTGCTGAATTTTCAAAAACTAAATGAGTTCTTTTACTAGATTCGTTTTAAAAAGAAATAGATATGATACCCTTTTACAAAAGTAAATTATATTTAAAAAAGATTAAAAAAAAAACAGCGCATAATAGATGACAATATTTTACATGTTCTTCTCGACTACGTATGTCTTTTATTTCTTTTTAATTATTCTAATGTAAATGTCACGGAACAAATTTTATTCCGCCTACTTATATTCTAACAATTGATAAGCATTGAAATTGAAAAGACATAACATGTTTTAATGTAGCGCATATAAAATCTCGATATTGATATTCTTTAAAATAGAAACAAAAATAACGAGTCATTCGATAATGCACATACGTTGTCATCGCCTCTGGAGAACTTGCTTTTACGTAATTCATTTTATTTTACATTAGCAGATGTAACATGATATATGGTGAAATTGTATCCATTATTTCCCTTGTTGTTTTAAAATTTTCCTGCCAGATTAAGTATGTCTGGCGATTTCTGTTCTAAAGACTGAATAAAGGGTTAATTTTTTTAAAATAATAATTGAATTTAAGTTTCATTTAATGTACAAATTATTATCATTTATGTTTTATTTTTATTTTTCCCCATATGCCGCACTTTGCACTGTTCCTATTATTGTACGTAATATAGCGAGGGTCACATCATTGAAACAAGAGCAAAGTCATATAGACTCATCTAAAGTTGATTTTATTTTCAAATTCTTCCCAATTTGCATGGTTTGCATATTATGCCAGACTAAACACACAAAAGATTGTAATAAACAAAAAAATGGACAGATCAATCATTGAATAATATCACGCGATGGATTGTTCAACCTTTAACATAGTTTGAACACTTAAAATGATGTATGCATCAACTTGCGCGTCTGCAAGCACCTGCTTAACAAACCTTAATTTCGTTATCTTGAGCAAGAAAAAAAACTCCTAAAGACAACATGATGATTTATTAATTTATAATATATTTTGACACGCTTTTTTATATTTGATACAAGCACAAAGTACTTTGTAGTTCATACTGCATGTTTTTGCTTTTACCATAACAGAGGGAACTTCAATTATTTGTACATATTGTAAAAACAAGTAACATATGGTTTCTTTATCAAAGCTCGTTCATAGTTCAGCCCATTTTGGTCACAATGCTTTGATTTATTTTGACACTATGTTCATATACATTCATAATTGTTAATTAGGGAATTATCCTTGTTGTAAAGATAAAAAACAGTTTAAATATTAAGTAAAGAAATTACAATTTTATTCATTTTTCATTTTTTCATTTTTTACCTGAAGCTTAAACGATAAATTTACATTCTGTAATAAAACCGTTTCAAACGCAAGATATTACATTTGCATTTACATGAAATGAAAGTTGTATAAAACCATTGTTAAATATAAAGACACTGAGTCAATCAAAGAAAACGGACATCACAGTTTTCAAAAAACACTCACCACTATGTCCACTCAACCTGAAAATAAAATGCAAATTTAAACATAAGTCAAATGCTTGCTACATTTTTTCAAACATTATTTTAATACAGTACTCCAATGATTGTTTTGAATCGAAATTAAATTTATCATTCATGTAACATTCAGTAGATGTAATGCATAGGAGAAATACTATTTTTAGCTTTTAAATTAATTATTCAGAGGCAATGCAAAGGGCGTGCGGCTAGAGATTCTATTTCTGCCTTATTTAGAATGCGTTGCAAAGTTGTTGGGATGTTTTGTATTTTATCATGGAAATGCATATTGAAAAGTACTTGTTGACATTGTGAAACTGTTAAGTGATTCATTGTAAATGTAAACATTTTCTTGATAAAACTGACGTAAGTATAAAATTAAAAGACTTAATGTTTCCTTTTAAACACTTGATAAAAAACTTTATTATTATGCCTCCTTTTAATTTAATTTATTTTGGAGAATTAATGTTTACATAGGTTCAGAATATCTATTGATTTCATTTTAAAACCTACTCTGAGAGTATTATAATATGTAACAACAGATTTAATATGTATTAAAAATTACAAACATACTTTGAGGCAATATTTTCCACGGACACACGTGACTTTTGGGTACAAAATGGCAGAAATGTCTGAGGATACTTAGGTCAAGTAGGATTTTGAAAACCCTTTTTTTTATTTACAATGACTTTTCTTCAAATTATTTGCACAAACTCCTATATAACACCGAATAAATTCAAATTTCATTCTATACTTTTTTTTCTGAAGACCTTACAAAAACATTATCTACTTTTTGTAAAGGTACTTTTTGATTGACCTCAAATAGTAAACCCTTAAGACAAAGTTTTCATAGAGCTAGAGCATCTACCAAAGACTCATAATTTCATTTATGCAGAAAAAAAATTGCACGTGGTCTTGCGATTAAGCGTTTTCACTGATGCGCGTTCTACACTGTTTACTACTTAAGACATAGACAGTTAAAGCCGAGTAAAGCATTTTCCATGCAGGTATTGATACTCTTTATTTTAAGTATTTTCGCAAATAAAATCTTACTTAAATTGGGGTTATTTTTAGAATTTACCAACGTGTATTTCATAAGTCATGTAAGTTTGCTATACTGATTTCCGTTTTATTCTTTTATCATTGTCTTAAGACAAGTTAACGGAGTAAAAAGGTTAATTTGATAGGTAATAAAACATATGGATTCATTTTTGTCTGGTACATTATGTTTATTTAAATCAGTTCTCTCGGAATATAACTGACTGAACTTATGATAATGTTACTCAATATAATTTCATATAATGCTAAACGTATATGTTAATTTCCTTTAGGAAAAATGATAAAAATTGTTGAAAACAAGATCATCAAGGAAAGGCGGCGTTCAATAAACGCAAATCCCACAGGACACATGTTGTTAAAAGGAATCATAGATAGAATTAAAAAAAAACACAACAACATTTTAACTAAACGGCATGAAGCATAAATATTT
This sequence comes from Ruditapes philippinarum, assembly GCF_026571515.1. Taxonomy (NCBI): domain Eukaryota; kingdom Metazoa; phylum Mollusca; class Bivalvia; order Venerida; family Veneridae; genus Ruditapes; species Ruditapes philippinarum. Next base: position 218,749 of record NW_026865530.1, on the reverse strand, counting down.
TGTACGAAGCATTGTTTTGAAGACATCTGCCAAGAGTGTTCAAAATTTAGCCCTAGGGTCAAAATTTGCTCTTTTTGTTCAAAACTACAAGGACTTTCACTTAAATATATAGACCCCCATAATCACTAGACACAACTTCAGTTTAGAAAAAAAATCGACTTCTGTTCCTACTTTTAATATGTAAGTGATGAATAAATTCGGCGGCATAATATTTTTTTTTGCAAGTGCATTTTTAAAAGTAAACGAGTATATACAATATTTTAATTCTAAACTTCTTATGTATTAAGAATAATAGCATGGATCGTATATAATTGTAAAAACTTATATGTCCTTGATTATTAAACTCCATTTATTGTGGATGTCTTGGTCTAAATGGCGGATAAAACAATCATCAATTCTATGATGTATTACATGATAAGAATATTGTTGTTCTTAATCAGGGTTAACAAATACGAGTCCAAGATGCTTATTTCTACGCTATGTACAGCACTTTTATGACAATCAAAGATTATTGGCAACATGGGACTCCTTGAATAAATGTTTATCACTTTCAACGATATTTCCGTGACACATATAAAGATTTATTACTCACATAATAAAAGCAAAACTGAACAAGTACAGATTTAAAAAATAATCACTTTTTCCTTTGCAAATATGTAAATGTTGCATCCAATGCCATTTTTGATATACATGCCCGATGGGAATACTCAACGTGAATGTTACTACAAAATCAAATAAATGAAAAAAAAAAATATTTCTTTTGATTTATTTATTTCAAATGTTCTTGGTGTAACGAAAAGAACAAATTTATGAATATTTCTAACAGATTGGCATCTGCATGGAACCGGATGAACTTTCAATTCAACTAATGATATATTTTACGGGCATTTAAAATATTACCCACTTATCTGCTAATGATTTCGGTTCTTTTTTAAACCACATAGTCTATGTTTCTTCCGGGCATTTGCATACTTGATTCAATGGATAACAGTTTAACGAGTTTCCTGAAGATCTTTTAAAAATCATTAAAATTCAGTTTAGAAGTACATGTTTTATTACATTCCATAATTTACATACATTTACACTACATTGTAGAAAACACTTGTTACAATGAGATGCGAACTCTCTATACACATCACATTCCACGTGATACAGAAGATCTCAGGTACAAGACTTCACCTTTGACATTGAAAGTTGTGATAACAACTCGGGTAAGATCTATGGTTGCAAATATGGCGACAGTGGAGCAAAAATACGACAATGTCGCCCCGCAGAGTAAAAGGCGAAACATTTACAATGGTCAAGACACGAAAATATGACAATGGCGCATCGAAAGCGAAAGGCTGAAACATCAAAATACGGCAAAGTGCAGACTTTGTTGTACATGTGTGTTTTTGCCTTACGCCTCGCGGAGCGAAAGTACAATAAATTGTTGACTTTGCCGTGCTATCGTGTTTTCGTTTTGCCTTTCACGAAACAAAAGTAAGACAAAATATTGACTTTGTCGTGTTTTGGTCCGGCGTCCTATGAAGTGAAATTATGACATTGCCTTCATAAAGATCAGGTATCATCAATTTAAAGAGTTTCTAAAACATGTGTCAACAGTAAAATTATATTGTTTTCATATTCCTGTGGTTGATCCTGAAAATAATTGTAACGTAAGATATCTCTGTTAACACACCTGGGTATTGTATGAAAAATGATAAAATGTTTTTTTAAGTAGGGTATTGATTTCATGCATGCGCACAAAATACTACCATATTGCAAGCAGTACCCTTTTTAAAAATCTTACAGTATATGCAGCAGATAAATAGCTGTATACTTATTAAAGGTCAGTATTGCAAACATATGTTTCTTTATCAATGTTTAAACTCTCTTTTAAAAAAAATAACAAGAAAAATAATTTGAAGTTTGCAAGAGGTGTACTTTGGTTTTATGTACAAAATATTGTGATACACATTCACTTGTAATTCAGTCAAATGTTGGCAGTGTCTTATCTGTAATAATTTTATTTCTTCATAAAATCAAGTAAAATCTATTACACCAGCAGAAGGATAATAAAATCAGCAGTAAGTCGAATTTTATTTTGCAATTTTATACTTGTAAAAGCAAAGCCTTTAAACAAGAACTCATAATCAAAATGCTGCAATAAGTTTGTCAATATGTCTTGTTTTAAAGCAGACGCTCATGTTACTTGTAAGTTTGCTAAATCCGTCTGTTTCCAATCAATTTCATAATGATCTTTCTGAGCGATTTGGGTGTATTCATATCAACAAATGTTTTCTAATACTTTTGAATCTTGCGTTAAAACTTAATGTATTCAAATTATTATGCGTAGTAACAATAATATTTGTTACCGGCTATATATAACAAATTTTATATATTTTTATTAAAAAAGCCCCTATCGTTTTGTTTAATTTTAAAAATTTGAAGGACACTTGCTTTCATAAAACATATCAAGGTATTGTTTGCAAAGTATTTTCTTTTCTATCAAGTAAAATGATCCCAATACAAAATATCAAAAAGGAAATCAAATTGTGAAACATATACTATTAGATTAAGATAATAATGCCTTGCAAATAACATTTTCAAAATTCAATCTGTCTCAATATCTGAGGGAGATTTATTTAGAAATGAGAAGAAAAGCCGAATGTACAAAAGTTCTGAAACTGACATGTATTCAACTGCACACAAATTGTACAAATAGTTGTAAAAAGGTACCGGTATATTCAAATAGCGTGGGTGGATATTCTGTTTACATAGGAATAAATTTACAATAATCCGACCACATATAAGATCATTTACTTAAGTTACTGACGGTAACTCTCTGACAACAATCACAATCAAAAAGCCAAAGCAATTTTACATTACAAGTCCTTAAGATAATTTTCTGATATAAATCTGTAAGTATAAAAATAACGCTTCCATTTTATGAGTAAGAATTCAAATTGACCATACAGTCAAGCTTTTATCTGCAAATATTACCCATGTAAAAATTTACTTGCATTAATAGAAAAACCAACACAGTAACGAGGCAATCAATGACACGGTTTTTGCCATTTCATCAACATACTCAGAAATTCATTAATTGAACATTTAATATATTCGTGAAATCTGATCACTGATATTAATGATCCTATTTTCAGAATAATATTCCTCGAACTGCTAGACAAGTACGTTCAAGTTCTGGAAAAACTAAACACCTTTAAATAACGCACATCTGACCAAACCCAATGACCCGACTTAACCGTTGGCCCTATCATTTTATTAGTACTAACTATACTTTTCAGGTAAAATAGAGAATGTTAATATAATTCATAATATTTTATCAAATTGAATGAAAATGTGTATAAAATAATCATATGTTTATGTTTGAATGTTTGTTCTATCAAAATTTATGTGTGAATATGTATTGTTTGTATTTTGTGTTTTTGTGCTCCTCTCTGCTTTGCGCCTGGTAAATTGCATGAAATGTAATTATAAGTATTTTCTCTTGTTTTTGTACCTATGCAAAAACAAATACACCATCATTTTCTTTTTACCACAGTTTTATTTATCTTTATTCTGAAGAGTGATATTCTGATTCATTGCTAGATAGAACAATTTGATTATTTGCTTCTAATCAGTCAGCATAAGGTTTAACAACGGTCAACGAGGTGAGAAGATTATGACACGTCATCATGCTATTTTACTTAGAAATGTATTTTATAGTGGTGTATTGCTCGAGTTGATTATGTGAAGCCGATTCTTAAAATCGTTCAGGACGTATGAGCATAACACTTTATGCGGTCAACGACGGTGATACAATCTATCGCAACAGCACATTCCCGTTATTTTCATTTTATTACATTATTTCTGTAAACACACAATATCTAATTAAACAAAACAGAATTAACTTTTTTGTTTCCTTGTCATAGACTGCGCATCTAGTAATGGTCGTTTTGTTATATCATGCGTTTGAATACACGAGATGCCAGGGAGTGGGTAGATTCGCACGCCATGTGAATAGATTGATATTGTTACGTTATAGATTTGGAAGAAAAGACGTGTTTGAGTCACTTTCAAGGCTAGGTAGTCTCAGTACATGGCTAAAATTAAAAACCACTAATAAACATTCTAAATTGTTCAAAAACATGTCTTCACATGTAGCTTAATATTACTACAAGCAAACAAGTATACAAACAAGTGGAATTGACCATGCTGGTCTCATGCAGTGTATTTCTTGGGTGAAATAACTAGACGTACCACTTGGTTTATAAACAAGACATTTTTTATTTTCGGTCATATGGTGAGCCACTTTTCGCTGTAATCCTGGAAATGGAAATAAAAGGAAAGCCAAATTAAAAACAGCTCATGAACATGTCTAGCCATGTAAAGTGCAAAGTTTCTATCAATAAGATTGCACTTTATATGTATAATAATAATTATTATAAACATAAATACATATATTTTCACAATGATTTCGCTGTTTTACCTACCTCAAGGGTTTGAAAGGTATTCATACTATATGGCCGTTTGGCTAAAATTCATTATAGAATAGTGAAAACAATATGAAAGTATTTCTTGCAAAAATCATTTAAACTTTTGTACATTATGAAATGACAACAATGTTGTAATTCCTTGTCGGCGATTTATAAAATGTACTATAACATATACGTAAAGGGGGAACGATGTCAAAATGGTAAAGGTAAACTAGGAATGTTTAGTTCGAGCGCTGCTAGAGCCACGACATACATGTATTTACTAATATGACAATAGTACTGGTTATGTGAAGTGCAGGCATCAAACAACTGAGCTGATATAGATATGTTATAACATTCGAAACCTAATGCACAAAAGGACCGGAACAAAATTATTTCACTGCGGTGTTATAGTGATACATTTTAATTCATCGTACATAAGAAGATGGCATAGTTCTTCAACTAATAGCATGAGGATCAGCAAGTACTTTCAATCTCGTTTCCTGGTTTCAATTACATTATTGCTACCAGATATGACTTGATCAAACAATTTTTCATTATAGTCAGACAAATGTCAACACGTTCTTGCATTGACTACACTTGGTGATAACATCCATTAAAACAAAACCTCAATTGATGTTTAATATACCATATACACAATCCCTGGACACACACCCTCTAACGTTATTTAATCGATTTGTTTATTATTTGCATAGCTTATGGATTAATCGCATTTCTTGATCATTTATTTAATAACTTAATGAACTTGCCGTTAATGGTATTAAACATAATTAAAGATACACTCAATTAGATTCTTTCATTTAAAAACACTGTACAAATCTGAAAGCAATAAAAACAACAAAATTGAACGACAATCAATTATTACAGACACGAACCCTTCCGTGTGCGAATTATTCAATAAATTATATACATTTCTTCATTTTCATACATAAATATTACAAAGAAAAGTAATAGAGAATATTCATAGTTTTTTTATAAAATAAAACAAGATTTATTTTCATCAAGTGGTATGAAGATACCATTTCATGAGTTGCGGTAGCCACTAGTTAAATATGAAAGTTTTCATACCACGAGATAAAAAAAATCCTGTATTTATGAGTACAGAAAAAACTTGAATTTTCTGTTTATTATTTACTCTTTTTCTGATATTACAATTGAAAAGCAATTGTGTGTATTGGCTGACATATTTTAGAAGAGTGTAGTCTAGCAAGATACAATTGAAAACGCTGCAGTTAAAATATTTACAGTGAAAATACGGATAATTAAAATACACGTATTATTTCATCAATATTTCACAATTATAGTTCATTTATACGATACAATTTATATATTTACTAATTTCGATCCATTATAAATAAATACGAAAAAAACATCAATTTAGTATTTTATACAATAATATATTCCATATGTTTTTTAATGTAAACTTTAAACGCCAATTAATGACAATCATTTAATTAGGTCTTTGTCTAAGATCTAATAAACGAAAGTGAAGGTAAACTTCCCATCTGCAGAATTGCTTTAAAATTCCTACTTTCTCAATTTTAAACAATTCCTCATTAAACAATCACATCTTCATAATCATAGAATTTATTACATTTTTCAAAATTAACATTTCACAAATGGAAACTTTGCTTTTTTGTAAAATTTATAGATATTATTGTTTAACATTTTAATCATGATACTGAATGTAAGAATCAGCATGAAATATTTAGCAATTGGTAATTTCTGGTTTGACATCCAGCAAAGCCGGTTAGGTAGTGGGCAAGACATGACCAGACGTGTGTTTACACCGGCAAAAAACAACAATAAAAAATAGTGAATAAACATGAAATATTAAACAACTGTACATGTACCTTTTTTGAATACATGTTTCCAATATATTACATGCATGCATATAATCATTCAGGTATCAGTCATTACAAGTAAAGAAAACATTACAAGACAATCATTTTTCAATTTTCTTCGTACTGTTAAGGACAAACAACATGTTCTGCAATGCTCGATATTTGAATTAAATAAAAGATAAAACAAAAACATAACATAGTATATCAGGTGATATTACATGTGCCATGTTTCAACGTGTAATTAAACTTTCCTTTATAGAAACAAACAGTTCTGGTAAGGTTAAATACTGCTTTAAAGATCCATTGAACCTCAAAATTGCAAATATTTTTTTCTTTCAAAAATCTTTTTTTATTTGAAGTTACGCATTTGTCATATAGCTAAATTATCTTTTGGTTAGTTTGCGCGTTTTCAGTTACAGTAATTAAGTTTATTTGTATGAAAGTCTAAATCTCATTTTGTTTACATTTTGCCATCTTTTTTCACGATTGTTTAACTTTCAGCGTTTTATTTGTCATGTTCTTAATCCATTATTGACATTTTTCTACATAAAGAAACATTATTCGTTTCCAGGGCTTTTACGAGTTCATTCTAACTGTTGAATCCAGTTAGGTGCTATGGGACGTGGACGGTACCTTAAAAAAAATAGGTGCTATGGGACGTGGACGGTACCTTATACTTTCCAGTACCAACCATAAACAGGCTCAATAAAACCTAGCCAGCAACATTTTTGTTTTTGAAATTTTGGGTTTGCTTTTTGGGGATGCGATTTTCTCTTTTTTAATTTGTTTTTAAATTCCCAAACTTTTAGAAATAAAAAACAATATTTTTCAGTTTTTTGTATATCAATTCACATGGAAACATAATTTAATTACACATAAATTTTTTGCGATCAAAAATGATTTATTCTTTTTAAGGTTTGAAATTGAAAAACCCAAAAACGGTTGATTTCTAAAATTTAGAATGTTGAAAATATAATAAAACTCAAAAAAATTCCCAGGTTCCCTTTTTAAAATAAAAACAAAAAATTTTTTTTTAATATTACAAGGAAACATTTGAAATACTCTACGGATTTTTATAATAAAACCAAAAAAGGGGAAAATTGATTAAAATAAATTGGGGATATCGCCCCACCCTTAATTTAAATTATATATTGTTTTAAAAAATGTATCAGATGAAGTAAAGTGCAACTACGAATTATACAACAAAATTTGCTTTAAATTTATCTTGATACAGAAAAGAAAATAAAGCGTAAATTTTGTCTAGATTTCATGTCCCTTTACTAGCTATGTGACATAAACACATATATAAATATATATATATATATATATATATATATATATATATATATATATATATATATATATATATATATATATATATATATATATATATATATATATATAGCAATCAAACAAAAAAAACGGTTCACTTACACACTGAAAAGGTTTAGAACTTTCTTTTGGTCCTATTTTATAACGTTTAGTGTTTAAGATTAGTTTAAACATATTTTATTTCTCAGAATATATATACATGTTATAATTCACAATATACAGAGAGCAATTCAAATATTCTTAAAAAACAGGATTAGAATGAAAGACAACATGTCTTATGAAATTCTTCTCCTTAGTGAGTAATTGACATGTAATAGGCGCTTAAATAATTACATATTTTATAATCTGAGACGAATATAATATAGAAAAAAAATCTTGAAAAAAATATATTAGAGAAAAAGAAAACACAGAAATTGATATGTATTTAAATGCTTTAAGAAACAAGGTGTTTAAGATTGAAAACATGCCTGAAAAATGAAAGAATCCGATTTATACATGTTATATGAGTCTACGCTTTTGTAATTATTTGTTGTTTTTTTTTTTGCATTCATTCCTCTTTATGGAGGTTTTGCGTTTCTATAAACATACTAGTCTATTTTGCACATCGCCTTTTCATGTTTTATAACAATATGTCATTAATATTATAGTGGAGCATAACAACCAACCAAGCTTTTAATGATAAGAATTGTCAGAAACTCAAACTCAATTTTTTTCATGATAACTAATCACTTCATTGTGTAATGGATACATGAAACAACGAAATTAGTTTTAATTGAGCAAAATCTTATGATTGAGATATTATTATCATCTCGTCATCAATAGTATAAATAAATATATAAATGAGTATGATTATTATATTTTAAAAATAATAATTGAATCAACACACTCCTATTTTTTGACACAGTGTTTAATGGAAAAGAGCACGTTACTTTAACATTTAATGTTAATTTATTTTGGCTCTAAAGCGTTGACATCATCGATTCAATAACAAATAGCAAGAATGCGCCTCCATGTTTTAAATATTAATACCTAATGATACATTTTCATACCCATTTATGAAATACCTGTGTTCAGATAACGTTATTCAAACTGACACTTGTCTCTATATATTGATCAGATGTGCATGCTTTGAAAGTATTTCGTATGACAAAAATAGCAGAATAAATCGGGAAATAAATGCAATAGTAGTTTATAAAACTGGTCATTTGTTTTTTATCACTGCCTGTTATTGTCACGTTGCAGTAAAAGTCCACGAATCATCATCATTAACATTTATTTCCGTCATTAAATCGTTTTAAAACAGCTTTTACAATGTAGTGTAATAAAACGATTTCCAGCAGATACCTTAAAATTGATTAGCATGTTTTCATGTTGTGTAACATAGAATAGCAATTTTAACATGAGTCAATTTTGGAATACAAAAAAAATCAATCTGAGGTACATAATCATCTCAAATTAAGTGTACACAAATTTTACAATTCATTTGTTATTTAAAAACTATGTTTGCCACAATTAAATGGCATTATTTCTAAAAACAATAACAACAAACACTCTTTTGAATAAACAACAAAAACAAAAAGCCCTTCCTTATATAAAAGGAACAACCATCCACGAGCAACAACAAGAAACAAAAGATTGCTCAAGGAATCATTAATCAAAATAAAAAAAAGCCCTTCGATTACTATTTTAATAGAATGTTGACAAGCAGTATACTTTTAATTGACTGTTTTATAATTATTACATTCCAAATGAATGTCATGTTATCTTTTTTTTATTATCAATTTTACAATTGACATAATCATCTATTTCTGGAATTCCATTCACTTTACAGATTAAATGCGTGACGCTGAATTTTTATATGATATTCTTTTAGAACTTATTCATGCACGTCATTACAAAAATAAGATAATGATCCTTGTTTGCTAACAGCACTAATCGGGGGATATATCCATATAAATACCATCTTATCATGATATTCTGTTTAGGCATATTAGGCGTTGTGGTAATTGTATGTTTGTTACCGTTCGACTGCATTGCACTAAAACCCTTTCGCCTATCATCTTTATTGTTATAATCCTTCGCATTTTCTACATAACGCACTCAAAATTGATATTTATTTCCTAAAATGATGTAATCGGTGCGTTTTTCGTTTGTTTCATTTCTTTAAAGTTTTTAAGTTATAAGCATAAATAGGATTATAATGTGTTTTTTTCTCCTGAATTTTCCAAACTAATCGAGCTCGGTTATTAGATTTAAAAGGTTAATGATGATAGATATGATTTTTTCCCGCCAAAAACAAAGCGCATTAGGAACTATATTTATCAATTAATATAAATTATGAGTGATACCTTTATGGAAAATTTTTATCGCTCCTATTGGATACCTTTTTTCTGTTAATTTATTCTAATGTAAATGTCACAGAACAATTTGTATTCGCCTACTTCTTTTCTTATATTTTTTGTAATGTAGCGCACATAAAATCTTGATAATGATATTCTTTGAAATAGAAACTAATATAACAAGTAATTCATCGCCTCTGGAGGACTTGCTTTTACGTAATTCATTTTATTTTACATTAGCAGATGTAACATGCTTTGCAATGAAATTGTATCCATTATTTTACCCACACGTATGGCGAATCATGTTCCAAGGACTAAAAAAAACACATGAAGGATGATTATTTTTTGAAAAATAAATACTTTAATTTAAGTTTTACTAAATGACATTTTTTTTCCATATGCTTTCCTCGTTTGAACACACTTTGCACTGCTCGTAACATTGCATGTTAAAAAGCGGGGGTCACATCTTTGAAACAAGAGCAAAGTCATTTAAACTTATCTTAAGTTGATGTTTTTCAATGTCTTCAATTTAATCTTTTGTGATATATGTTTAATTTTTCTATGAAACGGATAAAAACTGGCCGGAAATAAAAGTTTGCTATTAATGACGACGAATACTTTTATTTACTATCAAGCAAGAGCAATTTGTATCAGATGATTTAGCATATCTATTTTATATCTAGATGAAGACTTATTCACATAAATGTATAAAACTTTTTATATGAAACTGTCATGTATGAAAATGTCTCTTTATCTTCTTTATTTTATTTGACTGTTTCCTATGTGTGTATTGTGCGTGTTTTAGTTAATCTATTGGCAAAGGGTGCAATAAAATGCATTCCATTTATAGTTTGATGTGTTATAACCAATTGTTCTACATTAATCCATGGCACAAAGTATCTTGTAGAGTTGTAAACGAGGTAATTGTATATTCGTAACTAATTAACTTTATTTTTGGTGTTGTAGCAATAAGTGCAAATGTAACAATACATGTTCGCAAGTGAAATGTATATGATTTTATTTAATGTATCGTTTCTATAATTCATTTAACATTTATTTAATGTGTTTTATCTATACTGGTTTCTGCCGCATAACTATAAATTTTATGAGGCCGGATATTTTCAAAGGCTGCTTTTCCTGAATGTTGCTCTCCCTTGATGGTTTTAAATACATATTTCATTTAATTGTTTATATAAAAACATGCAGATTTTACGCAATCAAATCTTCAGGGGGGAGTGTATATATTCTAAAATGGTTATTCATTTGGGACATATGACACTTAATTAAAGCTAAATATAGTTCAGCTTTATTAAAGTTTTATTACAAAATTTTACTGTAAAGATTTTTAATTAAAAGTGACTGCCACGTCAGTTACGTTATAATTCGACAACAAATTCTAGATGCACCATTTATTCAATCATGTACGCAATCGTATCTTCTAAGGAGTATTGAAATAAATATAAGATACTTGCTATCTATTTTCTGTCATTCATTGATAACCAATTTAATTTCTCATGAAAGATAGTTATAATTATACTTAATTCTTGAAATCTAAAGAAACTGAAAACACATTATACACGAAAATTTGATGACAGAGTTTAGTTAAAATTCTAACTTATGCATGATAGAAAATGCATGCCATGTAATAAAGACATGAGAAAAAAGTGTTGTTTTTTTGTTGTTGTTGTTTTGTCATATGTTTTAATGATAAAACAGCACATTTTAATGATGGATAATTATAATACCTAGTTAAGTTCGTACATAACAAAGTTGAATAAACGGTAAAGACATATATGAGGGTGTGGCTGTTTGTATAGCTTTCTTTAAAAATAAAGAAGTAAATATTGTTAAATGTATTCTTATTTATTATTATATTTTTTGTGTTGTTGGTGGTGGTGATTTCCTTTTTGTTACAAAGCATTTTTGTCATAGTGCTCATAGTGCTTTGATTTGTTCTCAGACTGGTACATTCATGTTTGCTATTAAACCTTGTAAACTCACCTTGTTATAAACGTAAAAAACAGAATGTATTCATTTTATCACTGTTAACCTTTTAAAAAAAATCTGGATACAAAGTTATCCCTCGGAAGCATTGATCACAACACAATTACATGAAAAATGCAGACTCGGTTCGATTGAGTCTGTAAAGCCGAAACGATCAATTCAATTTTGTACATGATCTTGAGGTGGAAAACGTTGAAAATGTCAGTTACAAAAATAGTTATTTTTTAATTTCATAAAATCATTGTTTTAGATAAAGACAATGGGTCAGTCAATCATAAATCATATCACAGTTTTCAAAGAAGGAAAATACTTAGAATAATCAATCACTGTGTTACATGAAAATGTAAAATTAAAAAAAGACAAAGCTTGCTTCATTATTTCAAACATCAATAAAAAAATATTTTTTATTGTAAAAATCAACTTTACAATAATTTGAGATTTATGAGAAGAAAAAAAAGTTAGATTATGGAATTTCAAAAGCAAATATTGTCATGAATTTAAATCAAATTATATCATTCAATTAATAAAATATCAGCAAACGTAATGCATAGGAGATATTGTATCTAAAGCTTTTACATTAATTATCCAGAGGAAAACCTTGAGTTAAACAAATGTAAAAAAAACATACGAGGGTGTGCGACTCGGGATATTATTTCTGCTTTATTTAGAATGCATTGCAAAGTATTTACGTTTATGAATGGCATTCACAGTAGTTGTAGGCGGAAAGTATGATGTAGAAACAAATTATTTTCGCTATTATCTCTGCAAGGATACATTTGAAGCTTTAAAAAGAATTACAAGTAAAATAGTTTCCTGCGGGGAACATTTTTAATGATATAAAGATATTTCATTGAACTATTTTCAACATTGTTTGTGTGTGGGGGGGGGATAAATAAACGTTTGTATCAGGAATATAATTGACAATACGAAGGTCTTTGGAAACTGGTGATCGTTGAAGACCGGAGAAGGTCGAACATAAAACAATTATTTCTTTTTAAGAAAATGATTAAATAGGCCTACCATTTAATGATTTTATGAATAATTCCGAGCAAACAAAGAATAAAGTAAACACACAAGTTTACGCAGAAAATATCGCTATTTATTATGGTAGATGCCATTGCGAATATTTCAATTTTGTAGATTTTCAGTATAAACAATTTATTGTTTGTAAAATTTGAGATAGATTTTAAAGAAACATACTACATTGATAATTTTCAAACAAATCATTCAAGTTTTTCCACGTGAAACGGTAAAATAATTATAGAAAATTAGAAATATCACGTAATAGTTTTTTGTTCTTAATTAGGTCAGGGTCTTTGAAAGACCCTGATTAGGTGTAATTCGGACTAATTCCCTTGAGGTAAATCCGTAACGTACCGGCAAACGGTATTTACCTAGGTTTTCGAAAAGGTCAATTAACCAATCATGTACGGTTTACAGATCACATGACCCTCCATGTACCGAAAACAGGTCACGTGCTCCTCCATGCCTCAAAAGTTAAACGCGTACCAATACCCTGCGGTCTCCAGACCGCAGGGAATAACGCATTAACGGGAAGACTTGCCTAGGAACTTTCCTAGTTTTACTATCAAAGCAGCACTTTTATAACAATTAGAACAGTGTGTATACTCACTACAGATATGTTTTCTTTCATTCAGTGCTAGTAGGCGGTATATGTTGATGTGGCAGTCATTTAAATATTCGATAATCCCTTTTCAATGTTAAGATGAATTGTTTTATCAGTATTTAAAATAAATACAAGAAACGTTTATTCTGATGCTGACATTTTCAAAAACATTTATCATTAATAAATTTGTGTCTTTTTGCATATTCTGCATTATACTTTATTGTAGGGATTGTTATTTTAAACATAAGTTAGGAAAAAGGAGTTTTTACTTGTAACAAAACATTAAGTAAAGAAGTATACTTCTATCAAAATCAAACTGCAAAAAGCTGATCGCTTCAAAATTGAAACATTTTTCTTGACTATAACGCCTATTTCCAAAGAACCTAACTTGATCCTATTTCGAGCTAAATACTTTGACTTATTATTTATTGTCATTCTAACATTTACAAAATACGATATCATTTTTACAAGTATTAACAAAACCTGTTTGTTAAGCACCAAAGCCCAAGGCCCTGATACATATCAATAAAATTTTCTTTCAAAGCAAAGGTTAACCCATTCACTCAGTTATGGACAGAATAATTGCCAAGCAAATAGCAAACACTGTAAGGTAGCTCAATAATATCAGAACTTATCAGGTAGATCTACCCTTAGTTTATGATGTTCAATAAACATAATATATTTTATTATTGGTTCAATTAATGTAATGATGCGTAGATGTAGGTGTTAGAAATTGAGTTCACTTACCGAAACACGACAGGTTTTTTTTTAGAAACTCATACATCTAAAAGGGTTTCATTTTTCTAGATAAATAACCTTACAAAAATGTTTATGTCATTGTTATACAAGCTATGCTATCATTTCTTTATGATTTTGCATGAAAAACTAAGAACCAACATATGCAAGTTAACTTGTTTAACTAAGGCCAAGTATCTTTTTTTAAAGATATCTCTTATATAAAAGTTGTTCGATTTCCTTTTTTCGTATGATCTAGATGAGCGGACGCGCAGTGTTATTTACCTTTAATTGGCATATGATTTAAAAGTGGGTGAATGTTCACAAATACACGTACAAAAAAGGCTTTGTTCGGTTAAAGGTAATGAAATAATATTAGTTTAAATTTTTGGCGATTTCTTTATTTGCACACAAAAACTTATAATCTATTTCTGATGACAAAAACTTTTGAATTGCCTTTATCCATTTAATACACATAAAATGTGAATATATTATGCATGAATAAATTTTCAAAGCTGTTTAATTCAATTTGAGTTAAAGCAAGCATGCAATTGCGACTCGCCCCTGCTTTAGAATAATTATGTTAAACAGTTGTTGAGGTTATCAGGAATTCAGCAGAAATACGCTAAGGGAAAACGGTGTTAAATCGCAAAAATAAGCAAATATGTTGAAATTGCTGGCAGTTTGTTTATTTGCCTCTGTGATTGCTAACTGGAATAAGAATCAAGGTATTTGTTTTTACATCTAGTTGTTTTGAATGACAACGTCATTACATATATTTTAACATTTATCTAAATCGTTAAGTTAAAGTTTATGAACAAGAAAGGGACAGTTTCTGATAAAATCGAAGGGTTTTGTTGTAAATTCAATTTTATTGAAATTCATTGAATTATTATTGTTAACAATACAAATTAATAAGAAACATTAAATGAGCATCTTTGTCAAAACTCTGTGAAGATCCTAATATTTATTATAGCATAGAAATATAAAGTATTTATTTTTAAACTTGTTTGAAATACATTACAAGCGCTATAGACATCTACATATTACAGATGCTTAATAATGGGTATTTGCGAGTGAAAAAAAATCTATATATATATCATTTATCAAACTGTTGAATGAGTACATATTGAATTCCCTCTAGCAATATGAGCCTCGCGAAACTCATTATTAAACACATTGGGTAGATATTGGCTTATGTCAACTTCATCTTTAATATTTTTTTTGTTTTACTTCTTAGTTTGTCAATGAATTTTTCTGATCACGGTGTTTCCATTTTATAATGTAAAGGTGCATAATCTTCGGAATAATTTGTGTACAAAATCGATGTAGTTTTTTTTGCTTCATTCTAAGCTTAGTTTATATTTGACATTGGTTTAACGCGTTATTAAGTTTTGGGATCATAATCAGTCTATAAGTATCCCAAAACTTAAGGCGGATTATACCGAATTTACTTTTTACAGACTGAAATTATTCCACCTAAGTTATTCTATGATGTATATATGACGATATTTAAGCACACTATAGGTTTGACAGTTCTTGTTATTGAAATATCATTCACGTCTTTGAATTTTATCAGTACAAGCAAACGAAGAATTGTCTGCCAAAGAAAGTCGCCTTCTGAAGTTGTTAGAGGGAGAATTAGAAGAGGTACAGTAAATGGAAGCCATGTTTTTCACCAAGTTTTTCACCAAGTGAATAGAGCATTGCAATTGTCCTGTATTGTTCTTCGAAAAGTAGTTATATGTAAACTCGTACTAGTATATTCAAAGCTATAAACTGTTGTTTGATATAAGTAGAACAGAGTTATATCCCATCACATACCTTGACAGTTGCAATTGATATAAAGAGTTTCTTACAAAGAACATGAATCCCGTGCATATTTACAAAAAATAGAATGCAGAGCTTGATACGTTAAAATTTTGGAATTCCATACAGAGTTTGGAACATAGTTTAGTGTAATAGCTGTGCCCAATTTTATAAATTCTATAATAAAGAACGTGGTTTTCTAGCAAATATGTTGATTCTATTTTAATATTATCAAATAAAACGCATCAACATAATAAGCAAAATAAATAACAATGATGTACATAGTTCTATATATAGAATGTAGTTCCATTGTAATTTAGTGTTAATAATAAATGACCTAGCACATATGAAGAGAGATTTTGAAAGGTTCTCATCTCAAAAATACAGATACGTTACTATGCAATTCACTTTTTAAAAAGATCTTGTTCACATTAAGCTGAAGTATATTCATTTGTATTCAGATCAAGAGGGGTTTTGATCGATGCGTTTCGGATACATGTGATGATGATTGTCGGGCTGAATGCTGCCTTGATAGTTGCAATGACATTACCTGTTTTCGTGCATGCTTCTATGATGATGGATATGCGGTATTCTTTTATAATATAAGATTAAACAAGAGTATATATAATACTGTTCAAACTAACATATTCTGGTGAATAGTTGCATATGTATGGTTTCCAATAAGCGTGACTGATTGATTTTACGTCTCCGAAAATTAGTAACATCACTAAATGACTTTGTATATAATAAGTTATAATAATGCTCTGTTTCATATTTCTTTCTTTTGAGACCAATTTTTCGACTAAAAACAATGTTCGTCGTTTCAAATTAATTATTTCGTATTTTCAAACTCAATGACACAATTTTTTTTCAATCATGAGAAAAAGTATCCTCAGTTAGTGTAATTCTGACTGTAAGTCGGTGTAACATTATCTGCGTCCTTGGTGATGCAGCCGCGTGTATTTCTTTGTATACTAATATTTTAATCTGAATGAATATTTTATTCTTTCAGATGCCAGTTGAAGATATCAGAGTATCAAAGTATGTGTTATTTTATTAACTTGTGATATCAAACAGTATTTAAACTAATAAAAAAACCGCGGCTCGGATGTGTAATAAAGCCATTTAATAAAAAGATATTACACTAGTGTAATAACACTTTGACGAGAAGTCATTTGCGTGATACATAAACATAGCGTTAAAGTGCGTTAATGTTAAAGTTACACTTTATCTAGGCGCGTCAATGAAAATGACTCTTTTTGCACAGTTTACCGTTCTTATTTATATTATTTCATAAAAAGAATATCATATTCGTGTAGATTCAATACTGAATGTATTGAACTCGTTGAATAAAACAATATTATGCTCGCCAGAGGCTCGCATAATATGATTTTATTCGACTCATTTATCAATAAGTATTTTAGCTTTTTGACCTTGTAACAGGTACCAAACGAGTTCTTTAAGAACATTATCTTTTTATATGCCCGTGTATTTATTTAGGGCAGAACGGTTTATCTATCATATAATAAAGGAGCTGCTTAATTTCTGAACAACGAAACATACTTTTATACATTAATCAATAATGTTTTGTTTTCTTTTTTACATGTACCAGTAGTAAAGCTGCCAGAAAGATACGATGGTTTGAAAAACGAGGCTAAGAGAATGTAGTGCATAAGCTGAGGAGGGATAAAGAACATTTTGCCTGACTGCTTGTAAACCATATTATTTTCTTTGCTTTAACACTCGCAGTTATACGACAGTTAAACAGTGCGTATCTATATAGATACGCAAAGTATGATTTCAATTGTTTTATTTGTACAATTTGTACCAGCAGTTATATCTTCGTTATTTAACTTATTAAATGTCAATTTCTATATACCGTTTTGTTTCAGATTTTGTATAATTAATTTTTCTATTTCTTTTGCAACATTCCCCTTAACATATTTCGTTTTTTACTCTTATTTCTATTGACCGATTTTTTAATTATAACATGACATAATTATTATAAACATGTATAACTATTACGGTAAATAAGGGGGGTTTTGATAAAAAAATACTTCATTTTATTCTATTTTTCATTTTAAAGCTTGCAGAATGTTGTTTTTTAGGAAAAGTAATTTTTCTGTTTTTATTAAGTAGCCTTTTGGTTTTTTATGAAGCAGCCTTTTGATTTAGCCATAGGCATCACTTTTTCCAGATTTTTAGTTTTTTCGTTGGACTGCATTATAGATTTACTGATTGCATGATATATAAATCAGTACTTTATTTAAAGCAGGCTATTTACTTTGTTTCTCCTGCTTCTGTAACAACTATTTTTTCTTATTATTTAGATACATTGTAATATAATAAATGCTTTTGAAATTGCCTCGCAACTGTTCTTCAACAAATGAAATGCATGTAAATATGCACGCACTGTAATTGATAATCATGTAAAGATAGTGTACAATATTTATAAGTTTTTTTTCCTTAAAATCCCAAATATCGCTGTCGAAATAAGTCCCTTTGAAACAAAATCTGCCATTATTTTGTTGTTGTTGTTTGGGTTTAACGTCGCACTAACACAGTATAGGTCCTGTGGAGACTTTCGAGCTTTTCTGGTGAAGGAAGACCCCAGGTGCCCGTCTGTACATTAATTCAGTCATAAGCGGTCCCTAATTGGTACAACCGACATTCTGTAAGCTCGCTCAATAGCTTTCTTACATGTAGAATCCTAAGACACTGGCGCGGCTCGAACCTAAAGATGTGAGAGTTAAGTGGTTTGATGTCAATGACTGTAAACATTCGGCCATAAACGCTTCGAGATTGCAAAAGATACAAACAGTGTTTTGTTATCATTTCATTGCAAACTCCTTGCTATAACATATCTAAAATGCATTTTCTCTTCAACCAGTCACGTAATAATACGAGATTTGCAACAAATGTACTAGACTTGAGTAACGATACAATTGAACAGATCTGTTCAACTTGTTTATTTATTTCATAGAGGTAACCACAGAGCAGTAACAATTAGCAAAATTACATATTAATCGTTATATAGAAAACTTAGATTCATAAGAATGATTTATCACTATCAACGCACCAGCGCCACACCCTTATTATATGATAAATTGTGGATATGTCTTTGTTTCTATGGAATATTTAATTTTATTTTAATCAGTGAAGCTCGAAAATTGTATTCCCACGAGTTAGATTGTTGAATTCTAATTTCATCTTTCACATATTAAAACGATCAGTTTTTACTTATGCTGAATTGCAGTTTTAAATCGCGTTTGTCTGATCAACCAAGCATTTTAAAACTTGTTTGCCTAGTTAGAGTCTGAAAGCTTAAATTTGCATTTCAATACACTAAATATATAGCTATTAATTATATAAAACGAACATGTGTCGATTGAGGATGCTACTATTAAGTTTAAAAGAAAGTTAAGATTAGAAATGAATAAATGCAAAAAGCAATAAATTTCAAAAGGTCAACAAATAATGTTATTGCAACGTCTGCCGCGGAGTAATTTTTGGCATACGTAATCTTCATTCAGATACATTTTTCCGCCATTTTTAAAAGCAAATCGATGCGATGAAGGTTATTTTATGTAATTGTTTGTATTATTCTTGTTTTAGTAATTTCAAAATAAGTATACAGCTTGTTTATTTATATATCATTAATTTAAGTTTGGTTGTTAAGGAAACAATAAGCTTATAGAGACACACTTTTCAATCCATTGCTGGAACCAACTAGTAAGGAGAGTAAAGTTTTTTTTGTTTATTTTTATTTTTTGCTCAAGAAAACAACTGCTTGCCTCTTGCGGAGTTGAGCAACTATAGGTTCACTAGATAAATTGACCATGCAACACGCATGAACATTTTCTACTTACACGAGCACTGCTGGGCGGTATTTAATTGTGATGGAAACAAAGTGCGTGTTTTGCGCGTTAAAAACGTGTCCGTCTTAATTTCTCCCGGTTTGAATGATGTCGAGCGCTGCCGTGACGAAACATATCAGATAGGGCAATAATAAAATTATAGTTAAATGATTGAAAGCACATTATAGATATCAAAGTTTATTGTATCGTGTTATAATTTGAGATTGTACGCACATTTATGTATTACAAAAGTATATAGAAAATTAAAGATGCAGGATTAATGTTTATCACAACCATACATCAAATCTGATGACATGACATATTTTGTGCTAAATTCAATATAAGCTTTATATAAGTGAACACCTTACACACTGTACCAGCATTTCATTAAACGTCACGTAATATGAATTTTTCATTTTGATATAAAATAAATCATGCATTTTAAAATGAATCAACTAAAAAGTAATACTATATGAAAACATTATATTTAGAAAATAACGGAAATAAATTAACGTGACTGAATTACACTTATCAATCTAAATATCTTAATAAGACCTGTCCCTCTTTTCAAACCATTTTTCATCCTAAGATCAAACTATGTAATGACTGGACAGCAAACAGTCAGACCATGAACAAATGGCATGGATGTTATGGCTAGTCTTGTTTTTTACTCGTTGCGTAGGTAGATGTGTTGACGCAAAGTTCTTAAATGTTAATCAGGCTATAAAAAGGACTTGTGTAAAATGTAATTGTAAATTAACTCGTGTCCAACAGCAGCCAACATGTGGCGAACGGACAAAATAAAACTACCCCTGAAAAGGAATGGAAATGAAATAAATACGGAATATTATGTTGTAGTAGCTTTCCGAGGCCTTGTATTTTGCTACTCGCAGCGTAGTAAAATTGATATCTCGCGAGACCGAAGGTCGAGCGAGATATCAATTTTACTACGCTGCGAGTAGCAAATACAAGGGCATCGGAAAGCTACTACAACATAATTTTCCTTTTATTATATACCTATAAATTTTTAAAACAAAAAGAAATCAATTTTATAACTTTTATCATTTATTTCACAATGAGAAACATATAGATATGGAGAAATAACATTTATGAACGGCGGATGAATATATCAGTTTTTTTCAAAAGAGGCCACGCCTCCAACACAGTTTTCTAGGAAATAGACATCATATGGCCGATCCATGTCGTGTCACAATACGCCGTCACAATATCAACAAACGTTTAAAAAGATAACAGTTTTTAAAAAGCTAGAAATGCAACATTTGATTTGGATTGTTCCGCTTAGTGTACATGAATTATTCACTGTCACTGTCAGATTCAATTACCGGACAAATCCTTCTCCGGCGTTTGGGACTTGGTGAAATGTCATCAGTTTTCACGGTTTTGTTAATAATTGTTATTGGACAATTCATTAGTCTTGCATTCTGAAGAATTTGACCAGTATTGGTTGAAACTAATTCAATTCCCGACATTGTACGGACATTTGATAAAAAACTTGCGTTAAATGGTGATTGTACAGGTGCTAAAATTTGACGAGGCGGACCAGTGGAATTGGTAAGTGATTGTTTACTTTGAGTTTGACACATCTGAATTGCATTTTTAAGCTTGGGAGGATTTGGGTTATGGGACAATATATCAGACATGTGTTCTTGCATTTCACATGATGCCTTGGCATAATTGTTTTACACTTTGAACATTTCTATGGGCACTTAACTGTTGTATTGTAGTTGGTGCAATTCCACTATGTAATAGATCAGTGCAAGTAGTTTTTCTTGCACTGTGATTTGTTTTTTTGCCTTGCAAACCACACTCAATAGCCATGGTTTTCATTAACGTATTGAGCGTGTGCTCACCAAGAGGCTGAGATTTATACCATTTATCTGAACCGGAAGTCGTTTATAGTTAATACCTAAATAAAATGGCGACTCGGGCTGACACATTTCTGTTGGCCTGTGTTGTGCAAATACTTTGTAAGCATATACAGGGCAAGTTTCTAGAGTATCATGTGCAAATTGTTTTGGACTAAAATGGCGTACTTCAGTTGTTTTCTCAGCAGTACGTGTTTTTGTTAACCTTTCATTATATTCAATGTATTCCCTGCCATGATCATTTGTTTTAATTTTAATATCCCCCCACCTAAGTTGTCTATTTTCATTTCCCCCTCGAAGCCCAAACAGAACAGTTTTATTTAACCATATTAAATTCAAAAGTTTTTTTTGGAGAGTCAGTCCCTGTCAGTCCCTTTTCCCGCAACATTTGTCTCTCATTAACCGTCAGGGGCTCTGCAGCATTTGGACGATTACCCTTTCCCTTGCCTTTGAGTTCCTTTCGTTTTTGAAGCTAAAACTTGTCGCGATGTTGCAAATTCCTTGTCAGTTATGATGCTGTGAGGATATTTATTTTCCCTGAGGCACCTAAAAGTAAATAAAAAAATATGTGTTCAAAATTGGAATGAATTTATTTAATTGCTTTGAAGTTTTGCACAATTAAAAAGTCACATAAATTGTAATCTTTTGGATTTATGCATAATGCTACATGTAGATTTATATAAATGCAAAAAAGGGTAGAATTCCTAGAATGGACTCAAAATTAATAATTTTTATTACCAAAATTCGAATTTCATTTTTGAATATAAGAAAAAATTATTTAGTATACCATCTAAAAATAGTACAATACATAATGATAAGGTGGATTTAAAGTTTGAAAAAAAATCATGACATACAATTTGAAGAAATGACAAATTGTGCAAAATGTTATGTCATAATATTGATTTATTATATCTTACATACAGTATGCTTTAAAATTTAACAGTGTCAGAAATAATCAAAATACAATTTAACAAATTTCAAAGTAGCCAAATGCAAATATAAAAACAGTATCTTAATGGAATTGCAGTTTGGCCAGAAATACATTCCTTTGTAATACAAGTAAATGCCTTTTTAATAGAGATCTAGTAGTAAAATATTCATGATTAAACTGGAAGCAATATTTAAGTCAAAATGTACAATTTTCATGAATTTTTTTAAATATTGTGAAGTGTAAAGACAGCAAATTGCACATTGCAAATGGCACATATTATCTGCATTTATTATAGACTTATTGATGAAATATTGAGAAATATAAATGAAATAAAATGCGTATTTTCATGTTCTGTATTTTCACTGTAAAAATTTCTTGTTCACTGCAATGAAACATATTTTCCGTATTTTCACTGGTGTCTTGCCGGACTAATTTCTTTTAAATTCTGCATTACAAAAAAAATTTAGGGAAAGTTTTTTTAAATTTTAATGTCAAAAAAATAGAAAAATGTATATAATAAACAGAAAATTTAAGTTTTTGCTATAAATGCATGATTTATTTTCATCTTGTGGCATGAAAATTACCATATTTCATTTGTGGCTACCCTGACATGAAATATTTATTTTTCATACCACTCGATGAAAATAAATAAAATTAAAAAAATTGAATATCCTCTATAAATTATCAAAAAAAGAGGTCAAAATATACAAAAATGAGCCGTGTCACGACAAAACCAACATAGTGGGTTTGCGACCAGCATGGATCCAGACCAGCCTGCGCATCCGCGCAGTCTGATCAGGATCCATGCTGTTCGCTTACAGACCCTATAACAAGTAGAGAAACTGATAGCGAACAGCATGGATCCTGATCAGACTGCGCGGATGCGCAGGCTGGTCTGAAACTATGCTGGTCGCAAACCCATGATGTTGGTTTTGTCGTGACGCGGCTCAAATGTCTCTTACATTAATGGGAAAGTCAAATCAGTGTAAGCGGACATAAACTGTAAATTATTACTTGAATTCACTTTTGTATTGTTTGAATGTGTTTACTTCTCAAAAACTCTTAGTTCATTTTTCTCAAGTTTGATTTTCTTAAAATATTTTGACTCATAACAGTTTTAATTAACATGATCATCAGACTAGCTTAGTGACATGAACAAAAATTATGTGATTCTATGACAGTTTTTTAATATAATGATATTTTTATTTAAAGAGAAAAAACAACAGCAATCATAAATACAGAAACATAGATAATATATATATATTATTTTTTTTGCCACAGGATGAATGGAAGCCGTGTCATATGAAATGAAGACCAATCATTTAAGCACTACACTCTGCAGATTGACTGATGAATAAGTCACATAAGAATAAATGGTCAGAAGCCTGAATGGAAAAAGAACAAACCAAAACGGTTTGAATCGCTGTTTAAGATTTTTTGATGTAAAACAAGTCTACTGTATTACCTGTCAATGCCTCTGTGGTATGAGGTGAGTGTATCGGGCTCATATTCTGATCCATCAGCTTTGCGTATTGACAGCAAGAATGAACCAATGAAGTTGTCCAGTTCAGTTGGAATAATATTCCAGATTTGCCTCAACTCATTTCTTGGTGGCTCAGCAAGCCAACGTTGGAACTGACGATGACTTGTTTCAGTTTTTTTACAGTGTTTTTGTTTTTCATTCCTGTAACAAAGTTTTCTTTTTCTTCATCAGTTATGTTGAGGAAGGTTGGATTGTTTGCATTTGATTTGCCACAGTTTATATTATTTTCTTGCTCATCAACAAATATTTTCCGGATTCTGTGTGGTACAATTTAAAGTTTCAGTGATTACTGGATTAACATTATTTATTATATTACCAGTGTCATTCATTGTTTCTTGCTGATGACAATCCAGGATGGAGTTGGCTATGTCAACACTCAGTTCACTGGCATCTGTATGTATTTTGGTCAGTTTGGGAAACCTCCTCCTCAAAATCAAAGCCAAACAATTCATTAGACTGTTCAACAACATCAAAATACCCATTCTGAGTAAGGGTTAATAGGTCCAAGTCATCATCAAACAAATCGTCGGACATTTTTAACAGAAAGAGCTCCGTTACGTTTTACCATTTACAGTAACGCCCACTACAGTACATGTATATACATGTAGTACAGTTGCAGACGGTCTATAAAAATCACGAACACTTTTTTAACGCGAAATTATTTGGTATATTAAAAAGGTTTTTAAAATTTTGGGCAAAAAGAGGGTTTTCCACATTTTAAAAGTTGTAAAAAATGAATAAAACCGGGAAAACTGATTTTTATTTTTGACAGCGGAATTTTTGTTTAAAAAAAACAATGGATTCCCCCAAAATGCTTTTTTGCAGTATTTTCCCCTTCAAACACTACGTAACGATAGAAAAGGGGGGGGACCAAAAAAAATGTCCCGGGCCTTCCATATAGGTACCGTATTGTCACTAACATAAACGGAATTTTTTTCCGTTGAAGCGTTTTGTGCTTCAAAATTTGCGTGTATTAGGGGAAAATTTATAAATATTATAAATTTTATCAAAGGTCCCAAAATGGAAAGTGTTAACCAAAAAATCAAGTTTTTAAGATAGAATTAAAAAAATAAGAAAAACTTAAGAGGTAAAATAACATTAAGATGTTTTTGTCTGTTTTGGTGTGAAAAGTGTGGGATAGATAACATCAAAATTCGATATCAAAATAAAACCTAACAAACGCATTAAACCTTTAAACAGCTTAACAACAAATTACGCATGTTAAGATTTGCTTTGCAAAAAAAAAATCAAAACTATTAATACAGGTATAGATTATTAACGTTTGACTAAAAGTATTATCATAGCAATGAAATGTTCACTATTCGTTGCATTTATAATTTCAAGTAAATTCTATTTTGAATCCTTTTTTTTATTTTCCTTTTTTTAAGTGGCATGTATCAATGTCTAACATATTTCTTTTTCAGAACAACCTCAGTGAAACTGTTGCAAAAATATTATTATCATATCGGAACAAAAAGTGAACAATTCATTTATAAATAATCAAACAAAACACACCACGTGGTTTGCACACTTCAACGTTTTATATTATATTTTTGTTAAGTTAATGTCATGTAGTGAAAGATATTCGAATGCTTAACGGAAACGAATGAAGATTTGAAATTATGATTTTTTTCTATAAATGATGACGCTTACTTTTATTTCCTATCAAGCAAGAACAATTTGTGAAATGCTTTTTCATTTACGTATATGACGAGAGATATAACAACATTAAAAAAGACGACAAATCCCTCGAGATTATTGAAAACAAATATGGGAAAACACAGGATTGGTATTTATTATTGAGTGTGTTCTATGTGAAAGAACAAACGGAAAAGCACCTGCTTAACATACCTTATTCAATGCGTGAATTACATGTATATTGTTACCTTGAGTAGGATAAAAAAACATTTCCCTACATGTTAAGAAAACTTTAGCTACCACTTTTTAATATTTATGGTAACTATATATTTCAACAAGCCTTTTTCATTCGAGACTTGCACTAAGTACTTTGTAGTTCTTTTATATTGAAGTTTTGTTTTTCAGCTTTTACCAAAACAGAGTGAAATTCAATTTTATGTAGACGAAGTAAAACAGGTAACATACATGTATGTTTTCTTTATTAACTCTGGTTTATATTTCAGTTCATTTCAATCAGCTATTTAAATGCATTTTAAAACTTTATCAGATAGAAGGACCTTTTATATTTTATCTTGTTTGAATCGGCAGTTCAGTTTTACTATGAGATGCTCAATAGGGTTTAAGCTTTTAGTACACTCACAGTCGTAATTGCAAAATGTAGTAGTTATAACTTTTTAAACATAAACGAATAAAACTGTTTATATTAATCTGTTGATTCTTATGTTCTTCATTCTATTTAATAACATTCTATTTGGGTATTGTACGTGTTTTTTATTTGATCTACATCCACAGTTTGATATTTTATAAATAATTGCCCTACATCAATTCATGGTAAGCAGTATCTTGGAAATTCGTAAACGAGCTAGTTGTATGTTATGTTTTTACCTTGAGTTATGTTTTGTATATGTTGTGAAGCTATAAATGTAGTGTTACAGTTCACGAGTGAAATATATATGGTTTGATTTTTTATGTAACGTTTCTATAATTCATTAAACACTTACTTTAATGAGTTTATTTATACTGGTTTCTGTCACATAACGTTATGCTATCTCTGATAAAACTGCATCGAATCATCATAAAAAGTTGAAATGTTTACATAAAATATATCAATTAAATTTGAAAAGATCGGATGTTTTCAAAAACTGCTTTCCATCTGCCTTGATGGTCTTTTAATGCATGTTTCGCTTAATTATTCACATGAAACGTGCAAATTTCTAAAATGGTTATTCATTTGAGACATGTGACACTTTAATGTAATTAAATATAGTACAGCTTCATTAAATTCTAGTACTCTAATAAAATAGTTAGAAAAATCATTTTACGTCATTCACATTATAATTCGACAACAATTTGTAGATGCATCACTTTATTTAATCAAGATGTAATTGCAATTGCAATTAATAGATATTTTTCTAAAGATAATTGAAATAAATACAAGATTCTTCTTATTTACATTATATCAATCATTAATTACTTCTTTAATTACTTCTTAAAGATGTCTATTCTCTGTTATATATTAAACGTGCAAATATACGGTCAAATGAAATTCTACATTTTGAATACTAAAATGAAATCTATAGAAAATGAAAACAAATTAAGCACGAGTATGTTATGACAGAGTTTTAATATTCAAACTCTCCGTGTTGTTTATGATGCGCTTTAAAAAGTCAGTTTCTATATAAAGTAAAGAAAATTACAGATTGTATTCATTTTTCACTTCTTACCTTTTTAAAGCCGAACCGATAAATTCAATATTGTTTACGTGTTTTAGAAATAAATTCGTTGGAAATGACACTAAATGATTGTTAAATACAAACACAATAAGTCAATCAAAGATAAAGGACATCACTGTTTTCAAAGATGGAAAATACGTAAAACAATCAATCACTGTTTTCACTTAACATGAACAATACATTGCAAAATAAAAAATTAGTGAATTGCTTGCTTCATTATTTCAACCATAATGTTAAAAAAACAATTTATTTTCAAAAATGAAATCAATTTTACAATAATTTGATAATTTATTAGAAGAATAATAAAGTTAATTTATGATATCCTAAAAGCAAAAATTGTAATGAACCTAAATTATACGGCATCAAAAACAAATCCCAGGAGTAATATTACATTGTATTTTTAGATTTTATATTAATTATCTAGAGGCAAAGCTTGAGATAAACAAACGTAAAAATAACATACGAGGGTGTGTGGCTCGGAATTCTATTTCTGCTTTATTTAGAATACATTGCAAAGTTTTGTGTTTCATTGTGTAGAATTGTATACAACAGTCTCAGAAATATGATTCCAAGAAACGGTCAGCGGAAAGGTTGATGTAGAAACAAATCATTTTCGCTATTATAACATTTATCTCTGAAAGGAAGCTTAAAATAGAATTATAACGCATTAACCGGGAGGTTTGCCTAGACATTTATACATAATATTCGCTATACTTAAAGATTGTCATTTTGTACTATAAATTAGGAGGGCGATATCCAGATGGTATTACTTGTAGCCAAAGTAAATGAATTAAAGATGTAAAATTATATCAATATCAGACTAATTTCTTTTGGATAAGCTCCTGCGGATGTATTAAGAATGAGTTCAACTTACACCTTATTCTTGAGAACTTACACTACATGACATACTTTAACCAGAACAAATTGCTCTCGTGTGGCCTGTACATAAAGTTTTTATCTTAATATTTATGGTCAAAGTATTTTTTATCGACATCGAATAGAATAACGATGAGACTAAGTTTTCTTAGGGCTAGAGCATCTACCGAAGATCAAGAAATTATTTTATGCAGAAAAAAGTCACTTACGAGTTTGAAAAATTCTCGTCCAGTAGCTTCATCACTGCACAAGGAAATGTTTTAAATATCTAAACGTTTGCACCTTTTGCGATATTATATGTTGAAATGTTACATATTCTTGCAAATCGCTTCATGGTGACGTCTATTCATGTCGAAAAATAACCGTGAAAGCAGGACCATGAATAGAATATATATTTTAAGTGTAAAACCTTCCGGACAGTTGTAAGTGATCTCAGCGATAGTTGAGTTTCCTTTAATAAAATAGAATGTTTGCAAGGCTGCTAAAATACTGTACACATCTTCCAGCGTCAGAAATAGGTTCAGAGAACCAGTTGTTTCTTGCATATAATTATGGTCAGGAAAATAAGTACAAAAGT
This sequence comes from Ruditapes philippinarum, assembly GCF_026571515.1. Lineage (NCBI taxonomy): Eukaryota > Metazoa > Mollusca > Bivalvia > Venerida > Veneridae > Ruditapes > Ruditapes philippinarum. Next base: position 189,537 of record NW_026865530.1, on the reverse strand, counting down.
CTGATATTGGTTTTAATTCATTAATTATGGTATTCAGCCAGAGTAAATCGTACTTCCTTCTGGTTGTCAGTTTTTTCTTCAAACGAAAGAAATTAAGCAGTACGAATGATATGATGTAGCGACTGTTTTAACTATATTGGTATACAAAAACTTTCTTTTACACTTTATTCATTTGTAAATAAAATGTTTATTTTTGTCTTTATTTGGTTGTTGCTTGTTTTGTCAAGTTCTATGATTTGCAATGAACTTTTCATTCTGTTTTTTGATTACCTGATTTGAGAAAAGTTGGTGGGAAATGAGCGAGACTTCAAACAAAGTCGGTTATAGCCGAGTAAAGAACTTTTAATGCAGTTGTCTTATACACTTTCTTTGAAGTAAATTCAGTCTGTGTTGATAAAATGATTTGCAAATAAAAACTTGCCTGAAATGAGGTTAATTTTAGAAGTATTCAATGTTTTATTAATAGTCACGTTCGTTAGCTATCCTGCTTTCTGTGTATTTCTTTTATCATTGTATCATTTAGACTAGTATATTGAGTTAACAGGTATATCTTATAGGTAATAAAACATGCGGATTCACTTTCTTACTTCAGAAATATTTATTTAGATCAATTCTATATCGGAATATTAGTGTTTGAACTTACTTGTCATTATGTTCCTCAAAATTGTATTTTATATAAGACAAAACGTATGTGTTTATATTCTGAGCTGAAGGAAAAGTGATAAAGTTTGCGAATCATAAATTTTGGAATGCACCAAAGCGTCAAAAATATAATTAAAATTCATTCAATTTTGATAATAAGTATTGTTGATGTTTGCATTTTGTAAAACCTCAATTTGTCAGCATATGAATGCTTTTTTGATGCTTTAGAGTAAAATGAAAACACGATGTATGTTAATAGTATTTTAAAGTTGCCTTTTTTTTCCTATTTCTTGAGACTAGTTAATAGCATAGCCTGTGTATGATTGTAAAAACAATTATATATCCTTGAATACCTCTATTTATTGTAGATATCTTGGTCTTAATGGTGAAAACCCGATCATCATTCCTGTTGTGTATGAATATTATAAGACTATTTTGTTTTTGACACTCAAAACTTGGATATTTAAACTGTATTTATTCATACTTTGTATTTTTTCTCAATATTTTATATAAACTTTGACTAATGTTATTATTCGTAAATAGTTTTTATATATTTTCATAGTGATTTTCATGCTTCTGAGCTAATTACACACTAATAAATTTATGAAAAGTATATTAAAATAATTTCACTGTGAAAAAAAAAATCAAAATATAATTTCAAATTTTCCTATTAAGACACTATATATAGTTTCCCATTAAATTTTGGTACCTTAAGTTTATTTTTTCTTACAAATAATCTATAAAATAAGACAATATAACGTATGTTTGTTAACAAACTAAGATGAAATTGAATAATTATAACAGACGTTATTAAATAGACAATAGCTTACTTATTGAAGGTCTTTTTAAATAATATATCCCGAGATGCTATCGTTTTTATTTCTCAAAAGCATTTTAATTTTGGTATGTTGTTACAATCTTAATATAAAACTTCTTTTCACGCGCTAAACTTCTTTTTATGACATGTAAACATTTCATATAACACACAAACAAACTCTTTCTTTTCATATCAAAATTAATTAAAAAAATAAATTTTATGTTAAAAGGAAAGGAAGACATTGCACACTCTCAGCATATTTCTAGTTAAAATATAGAACAATTAAAAAAATTTATTTAAAAATAAAAACAATTACTAGCACCTCAGTCTGTAATATTATATGAAATCCCATGATACATTGCGTTGCCTTTTTTTAAGCGAGGATAGCCATATCATTGTTTTATTTCTGTATTTTATAAAATATTAATTACAGTCTCTCCGTGATTCAACCGATACATTACGTTAATAAATGCTGCAATATTTTTTGTTAATATCTAAACCATATGTTATTTATCAACGCGAAATATTGATGCATTGATCTAATGTAATATTCCTTCCCAAATAAACATGTATATTTGCAAGGATTGCTTTTGCTTTAAATTTGCATATTTGTATCGATTGTGTATCTAAATTTTCCAAATTTAAGCAATAACTGCAACTTTGCGAAGTTTGTTAAAACTAAATAACTATAACAACGCGAAGATTTTTCTTATATTAATTGTGCCAGTCAACACTAGTTCTTTTTTTATTAATAAAGTAATCCAATTTAAAAGAAAAACTGATCTACACAAAACTCTTAAATTCTTACACGTATTACCACTATAAACTGGAATCTTGTTGGTAGCTGCTGCAATATGCACAAATATAAGGGAAAAATCCATTAATACCCAAAATCGAGGCATAGATTTTATAATACTAAATAATATTTACTTTCACACTACAAACACTGTATTAATGCGTAATAAAGAAAAACAGAATATTATAAAAATCAAACAAAAAATGATTAGCCAATGGAAACAAAAACAAACATAGTAATGCGATTACGGCAAAGTGTGTACGTTGTAGACGTATGTAGACAACGTCATAAGCATTTACGTTAAAAACACTCAAAAAGTTAGAAACAATATTTGCCACTGTTCATGATACAAGGTCAATGCAGATGAAGACATTGGTTAGATCATTATTTTCTCATACCTTGAAACACTTTGATAGAAAATTCAGAATGTCGTGTGCTAACAACTTAAAATAATTGTATATTGTGGGGCATATGGAACAAATCATAGGCGTTTTAAAATTGTTGGAATGCATATTTTTATATTTATATATCATTTCTACAAAATGTGAACACATAATAAAATAAATCTACAAAACCAATGAACTAACTTAACTGAACTACTCTGTGTTCATCGTAAGCTATCTGTTTCCGTATTTGGAAGAACAAGTTTTCTTCGACTATGATTTAACTTTTAACCATTTTAAGAATTAGTTTTTAACACATGAAATATAAGACTTAAACGAACCTTAGATATACGCAAAAACATAGTTTTGGCTCAAGCGCCCACAGTTGTATTTTCAAAACGCATCGGCGTCGGAAAAACGTTCACACCAGGCGTTCTTCCACCCCGCCAACGATTTGTGTCACTTTCCAATGATTGGTTCAGCTTTTCTAAAAAAAACGTCTATGCCACTCGAAAACTTTTGGTTTGACTAAACTAAAGACTTGTTTGAGTTCCTTATATCATATCAAATGTTAAAGGAGCTTTTCTAAAAAGATTGACCAATGTGTATTATAACGCTGCTGTTTCCTGGACGCTTTTGCGATGATGTTTTCAAATAAACAAACGTTCCAACTACAAAGCATATGTTGATTTTTAACAAATTACGTGATATTTAAAGATATACTATGCTCATCTTTGAGTAAAATATTTTTATCAAAGAAATTTGTTAAAACCTATGAAATCCTTACCGAATATGTCTAATTCGAATGAAAACAAAAATGATTTAACTATGTATTTGGAAGTCGCGTTTCCCTTTTACAGAAGAAGTAAAAATGGGGCTTTTTCTTAAAAAAAAAACTGCCAGTTTTTTTTTAACGACGCCATTATATTAATATTTTAGTGATCACATATTTAGTATGTAGAAGTATTTTTAAACATGAAATATTCTTACTTTTTTTTGAAGTCAAAACAATTGTTTTATTTTGTTATTTAAACATTAAGAGACTGTGTAGCAATTTACCAAATAATTCTGATTACCGAGAATTTTTTGAGGCAATAGTATTATCTTTAAGGTTGTTATAATTATATGACAATTTCTGATTTTAATATCCAACCACGTTTCGACGAATTATGGGCAATATCATTTATTTGTAACATTCAATTATTTGTTATTTGCTAAAAAATTTTCAACGTACATTGTATTATATACGGTCGCGTTTTTTAAGCTCCGGTGCTGTGGATTACCGTGTTCATTTAACACGGAATAGAAGGATAATGGGCGAAATTAAATGAGTAATATTGTTAAGTCAAATAATTAATACAGTTAACGGTATACATATAAAGTTCATGAACATAACACGGAGTATTTCAGATTAGACTTATAAACAAACTCCGGGTTATTCTGGATCTTTTGCAAATTATTTTACCATTTTATTGTTGTATTGCCTACGTGACAAGAAAGACAAGAAACATTCATCTTCGCGCATCCGTTGTTTGCTTTGCATGTTCAAGCTTGTTTGTTTATAATACATATTTATTAATCAAATTATTGTACACTTTGACAGTTATTATTTTAGTGATTCTGCGACACGCAATTTGCGCAGTTTGAAATTGTTTTCATTGCCAATTTTTACATTAATTTATTTCAAAATTGCGATGGGATATTATATTATGCACCTAGGGAGGAATAAATATCAGACACAATAGCTTTGACAATAGTTGATTGATTTATAATAAAACACGGCTTTATGAATTTCTAAATAACAATAAATGTGTGTAATTGATGCACAAGCCACAACAGTGATTTTATTATCATGATTGTTTCTAGCTGAGAGACAATTGATGGCACACAACACTTAAAAATTACACGTGTGTTGGATATAGACTTAACAAAACATCATACATCATAGATAACACAAGTTGCCCACATGCAAAACAATTCTAACCCTGCACACATCAATATCTGAGTTAACCGTTCTAATGCTCAAGCGATGACAACACTTATAGCTCAGAAGAGTAGAATATTGTTAACATGTACTCATAGCAGTATTTAAAATTACTTTGCATGATATTGCACTTTTTTATTATCCCTCATGTACAGACACAATCAAACCGAGTCTGCAATTTGCATGAAAGTTGATGATGTTAATACTTCCGAGGGATCATTTTTTCCAGATATTTTACATACACTTGTTAAAAATTGATATACGAGCTTTAGCACTTAAGTCATTGGATAAATGAGCAAATATCGATTATTAAAAACAGGTACGTTTGTAGTCTTTTGTTTAAACGTCCATAAAAAGTTGTCGTAAAAAAACTTTAGATTTAATGTCAGAACAGAATAAACATTTAAGAATGGAAAATACATTATTACACATACTTTGAAAAACTTAAAATATAATGTGTTTGGCTGGTAATGATATTGAGCAATTCAAGCAATATTCTTTTGTTCATAGCTTTAAAACACCCGATGAAAACATTTCGCTTGAAAGTCAAACTCATTTAGAATGTATGGATCGCGCCATTTGAGATGAATAAAGTAACAAACATAAGAATAAAGTGTTTTTCTACGTTGTAAATTTAGAACAGATGGCACATTATTTTTATTTGTTAGTGGGTATTTGAGAAAACTTTTTATTGTATTACCTTTCTTTTGAACGATTCTGATTATAATAATAATGTCCTTTTATATAACAGTGTTACCTGTCTACTCTAAATTTGTTTTGGTCAAGACAAGTTTGGAATAGACATGGTAGATGATAAAGATATATCTCAATTTTTAAAATGCTTTTTTTCACGAACTTTCTATATATTAAATAGCTGCCGGTTTCTTTTTGCCGCGCCAGTTTTTGGCAAATTCAACCCCTATTTTTACGCGCTTTAAAAAAATTAAAACTATCTTAAAGGGAAAGACAAGGTTAGAATAAAAACTTGATTTCAGAAAAAGAATACTATAAATAATAAATCTGCAAATTTTCTGCCGCCAAATAATAATATTAAACGAATGATAACAAAATTTAAATCGCTAAATCACCGATTTCTACAAATCAGTAAGCGCGGCCATGTTTGTGTATTGGCCGTATAAAAACAGGTGCGCGTGATGTCATTTCCCCACATCTTTAGATTTATGATAAATCTAGTTGAATCGTAGGGAAATATTAATATAATAAAGTATTGACCAGACAATTTAATTTTCACAGGAGGTGTAGAGGACATTTTTTTATGGTTCAAAATACGTAACAATATCAAAAAAAAAATAAAAAAAATAAAAAATAAAGAAAAAAAAATCAACGTCTACCGGTCGCACCACCTCAGGCCAGTGATGCCCGTTACTCCAAACAATGCTATGTTCATTAAAGTCTCATCTAAATGTAATAACAATATTTCACAGATTTAATAAATACACATGTTATTATTTAACAAAGTTTCACAATCAAATAATGCAATTAAATAAACAAACGCACTGGTCAACGAATAATTGGCTGTTAATTATTGAACGGCGATAATTATCATTATTATAAAAATCCTACTAAAACGTGTTCTAAATAGTACATGTAATTAAATTTTTGCAGTTCGATTCTGACTTTCAAATTAAAAGGTGTGAACATATGTTATAATTGAAGTACACATTTCAAAAATATAAGCAACTCTTTTGAAAAGTAAATTGTAAACATGTCTGTCAACGTATGATGCTGCGCATCGTAATCGTACCCTAATATTAACTGCAGGCAAAACACTTTTATTGGCTGCTCAAAAATCTAATTTGCATAATTTATTCACACAATTGCTGGTTCTTACTACTTATGTCTAATACTGTGCATTGTCCATTTTAATTGTTCCTAATTTGCACCAAATGTTCCTGTCACACTGTGTGCTGACGATTTTTATTTCCCCCTTGTATGCCTCTGTGCCGACAGACCTTTTGATCATGCACAATGTTGCCCTGATTGGTTTATCACCCTTGTCAAATATTCTGATGACGAAATAGACATCTATTTTTTTACGCTTCATCAGTGAACTGAATAACCTTAGGGGAAATTTAGTTCCACACCTGTCAAATTATACTGTAAATTACAGCATGTCATAAAATAGCAACACATTTTTTTCAGTTACCAATAATCATTTTAAATATTAAGTAGATTTATGATTTTTTGTTTTACTGGATTAAATTTACGGTAGTATTTATGCGTATCTGTGTGGGAAAGGGATTGGGTAAGTAGAAAACGTGGAAAAAAGCTATAGGGAACTGGATAAACCCGAGAATATGCTTAATTACAGGGGAATGGGCAACCTGCTGCTGTTGGTACCAGTTTTGACTGGGTGCCTAAATAACCTAACGGACAGTTTTGTTTTCATACGATATTAGTCTGGCTGCCGATTTTCCTGCGCCATTCACATTTTTTGCGTCAATGGCGGAAAATCGCGTCCTCAGCAGATCTCTGCATATTGGATTTAGTTGATATTTTACGCTGAAAAAAAGATACATGACCGGCGATGTACCCTAATCGGACAGCTTGTCTAGCGAAAATTAAGTACAAAATAAAAGTATATATCGTCAATTTGAAGAAGTTTCTCATAGTACCAAAATTAAATTGATGGTTTATCTTTGAAAATTAAGCAATCATTGCTAAAATCATGTGGTGGGATCATCAGCAAGCTTGAAAATCGGACAAATGATAATTAATGTCGCGGCGTCTTCAATTAATTAATTAAAACAATTCAGTTCCATATGATGCTTTAATAAATAATATATAATGTACGCAATAAGATTAATAAGTTCTTCATCAAGATATATTTCAGTTGTACCAGCGTGTACACCTATACCGGAAGTGGGTGTAACACGTCACAATCTCGGTCTCGTCTGTCTCGCGAGAATGACAGAACGCCAAAATGGCGGCGCCCATGAACTTATTTCTCAAGTAAAAAATAGTGTCTTAAAACACGAATTTCTCACTTATAGGGTTGATGTCAACAGAAAAACTGTCATGGTACCTCTTTTGAAATGATGAATATTTATATAAGACAGACATCAATCCATCCATTCTTATTCCTTTAAATTGTCATATTTACTAAAAGGTTTAAAAGTTAATATGTTTTGTTTTTCTATCTTTAATATTTTTTTGTAAAAATGCATTGAAAGTTTGCATTTGCCATGGCAAAGTGTGTTTTGCCATGGCATTTCGGCATTTTGCCATGGCAAATATTTTGCCATGGCAAATTAGAATTGCCATGGCAAGATTTTTCCTACTTTTGCCATGGCAATTTTTTTTTAAAACATCATAAAACATTCTTAAACTTATCCTATGACATGTTGTTGGTGCTATTGTTATGTTTTTATTGCAATATCTAATTTGCCATGGCAATTACATAAAAGTTTGCCATGGCAAAATATTATCAAAAAAATATATTTTTTCTTTGAATTTTTTTATAAATTTATACATGGCAAATGACATATAATATTATAATATAATATTTAAAATTTTAAAGTTTACGCAAAGAATATCTTTTCAACCACGGGTCCAATTAATTAGAATACATTGTATATGACATTTTAAAATGACAAAAATTATGAGATCAAGGATCAAATATAATCATTTATGCTTAATAATAATAATAAAGCTTGAGTGGAAGTTATATAACAGAGAAAAAAAGAATCCCTAGAGAAAGCCCAACACTGCAAATTTGAAAATGTGAGCCTGTTCATGGACGGTACTGGTAGTCCAGGGGTAGGATGCGCGCTTAGGGATCGAGAGGTCCTGAGTTCGAACTCCACCAGGGGCACTGCTAATTTCCTTGAGCAAGAAATTTACCTGCGATTGCTTCACTTCACCCAGGTGTAAATGGGTACCAGCAAGAGTGGTATAATTCCGTTGCGCCAAAGTGTCTGCTTTATTAATTTAAAAAAAGCATTATTATCAGCTGTTTTGGGTTGTTAAATAACATAAATGAGATCAAATATGAACAAAACAAGGCGACATTCACAGAAAGCAGCCTCCGATATATATAAACTCTTTTATATATTATTATACTACCAATATATGCAAGATGTATATCACGTTACATGTAGATCATAGAATTGATGGCTTTTATTTTTATCTGAGGTATTAAATTATTTGGGAAACACCCTCAAAATGTGAACCATTGAAGGTAATATATGTAGTGAAAAACAGATACATGCATTGTAATAAAAAAATAACAGTTTTAAACTTTGACTGAAACATCAAAGGATTTGATACACGGAAGAGTAAATGTTATTGATGAAGATGGGCTCCTTTTGACGTTAGTCCCCTTTTTGGGGATGCGTTCATAGAATGCTGACCTTCCTTATTAATTTGTTTTTCTTTTTATATATGTATTCGGTTTCGACAACATAAGTCACATGGCGCTCTTTAAAGAAGTATTGTCGCTAAATCCCTGCTTTACATTGGCGTAAGCCGGTGCAATAATTTGTTCATTCTGTAAATAACCATCTTTGTAAAAGGTACAATTTATCCGATGTCATTTTGGAATGACCAGTGCAATAGCTCGACTTTTTTGTTTAGAACTAAAAAGGTACATTGCATTTATCGTCAATTGACTGAGTGGCATTTGTGTACGACGATGTTATGAATTGACATTACCAATTTTCATTTAAAAGCACAATTATCTGAGGCATTTCTTAGTTTCCTATTGGTCTTATTCCAAAGCAAAGTTTTCAGTACAATAGCTACGCTCCCTTCGCAGCTCGCTGAATACACTCACGTTACTTCAGACCGCTGCTTAAAAATTCGTCGATACATGATATTGACCTTTACAGTGAACTTTGAACGACCAATAAAAGTTTTCCAAATTCCAAATCGCCCAAAAAACTTTATACGCATTTTCATTGGTTGAAACAGATGACGTGTGCACAAAATTATAAATAGACGGGTGAATCCCCACAATTTTGTAAACAAAATGGCGACTGTTAACAATTCAACTTTCGATAAGCTTGCAAAACGTTTCAATTATGGATCCATTAAACCGTTTCAAAAGGCAGTGGTACAATCTATCATTGAGCAGAATAATGACACTTTTGTGTGTGCAAAGACAGGATCGGGAAAGTCTCTGTGTTTTCAAGGGTAAACATATTTATAGTGAACTTGTTGTGAAAGAAAATCCAATTGTTTTGGTATTTCACTGATGCTGTTGGAGACACAAGTTTGGGAATTACTAGATACTGTAGACAGATTTCTGCCACTTACATAGTTAAGGATTCCAGCGAAAATGGTGATATTCGTAGAGGAAAATATCTGTATTGTGTTTGACGAAGTACAAACTGTGTCATGGTATGTTTTCTTTATTCATTGTTATTCTTTCTATCGTATTTTCTATTTGTTGAAAGCTTTATATTGTTAAATAAGCTTTGCATCATCTAGGCAGGTGTCAACTCAGCCAAGTATTATCATGATAATTTGTATAATTTTTATCTCAACATTTTATTTCATTGATAGAAACAGTAATGATGTATCATTGATATTTTTCTCAAAATTTCTGTCTATCAATTATGGATAGAATCTACTGTATTGACCAATTAAAAAAATGATGATTTTGACATAATAATTAAATGTCTAGAAATTAGGAAAATTCACCCCAAAAAGGTGCCCATGTCTTACAATATCTGTTAATTGTTACTAGTGGAGTAGTGCTACATCATCTACCTCAATAGCTTTCTTACATGTAGAATCCTAAGACACTTGCGCGGCTCGAGCCTATAAAGGTAAGAGGTTAGTGGTTTGATGTCAATGAATGTAAACATTCGGCCATGAATGTTCTTAGATTGCAAAAGATTCAAACAGTGTTTTGTTTCTATACCATTGCAAACTCCTTGCTTAACATGTCTATAATGCATTATCTCTTCAACAAGTCACGTAATGAAACGAGATTTGCAACAAATGTACTGGACTGGAGTAACGATACAATTCAACAGGTCTTTTCAACTTGCTTATTTATTTCATAGAAGTAACCACAGAGCAGTAACAATTAGCAAAATTACATAAGCGTTTTATAGAAAACTTAGATTCATAAGAATGATTTAACACTATCAACGCACCAGCGCCACACCCTTATTATATGATAAATTGTGGATATGTCTTTGTTTCTATGGAATATTTAATTTTATTTTAATCAGTGAAGCTCGAAAATTGTATTCCCACGAGTTAGATTGTTTAATTCTAATTTCATCTTTCACATATTAAAACGATCAGTTTTTACTTATGCTGAATTGCAGTTTTAAATCGCGTTTGTCATCAAACCATGCATTTCAAACTTGTTTGCCTAGTTAGAGTCTGAAAGCTTAAATTTGCATTTCAATACGCTAAATATATAGCTATTAATTATGAAAACGAACATGTGTTGATTGACGATGCTACTATTAAGTTTAAAAGAAAGTTAAGATTAGTATTAATAAATACAAAAAAGCAATAAATTTCAAAAGGTCAACAAATAATGTTATTGCAACGTCTGCCGCGGAGTAATTTTTTTTTTGGCATATTCATTCAGATTTTTTTCGGAATTTGTAAAGCAAATCGATGCGATGAAGGTTATTTTATGTAATTGTTTTGTATTATTCTTGATTTTGTAATTTCAAAATAAGTTTACAGCTTTTTAATTTATATATCAATAATTTAAGTTTGGTTGTTAAGGAAACAATAAGCTTCTAGAGACACACTCTTCAATCCATTGCTGGAACCAACTAGTAAGGAGAGTAAAGTTGTTTTGTTTTGTTTGTTTGTTTTGTTGTTGTTTTTTTGCTCAAGAAAACAACTGCTTGCCTCTTGCGGAGTTGAGCAACCTATAGGTTCACTAGATAAATTGACCATGCAACACGCATGAATATTTTCTACTTACTCGAGCGCTGCTGGGCGGTATTTAATTGTGATGGAAACAAGGAGGTACAGTGAAATCAAAATTGTAGTATCAATAAATGAAAGTGCGTGTTTTGTGCGTTAAAAACGTGTCTTAATTTCTCCCGGTTTGAATGATGTTGAGCGCTGCCGTGACGAAAAATATAAGATAGGGCAATAATAGAATTATAGTTAAATGATTGAAAGCACATTATAGATATCAAAGTTTATTATATATTGTTGTAATTTGCGATTGTACGCACATTTATGTATTACAAAAATGTATAGCAATTTAAAGATGCAAGATTAATATTTATCACAACCATACATCAAATCTGATGACATGACATATTTTGTGCTAAATTCAATATAAGCTTTATATAAGTGAACACCTTACACACTGTGCCAGCATTTCATTAAATGTCACGTATTATGAATTCACATGTAAATATAAAATAAATCATGCATAACTATAGTGATTTTAAAATGAAATCAAATATTTTTTTTCCATTTATTTGGTGAAATATGTTTATAGCTACGAACATTAGGGAAATGTGGTTGATTTATTTATCAGTTTTAGTCAAGAAACGGTAAGAGCGCATAAACAAAACATTTACGATTGTAAAAGTAATACTATATGAAAACATTATATTTAGAAAATAACGGATATAAATTAACGTGACTGATTTACACATATCAATCTAAATATCTTAATAAGAGCTGTCCCTCTTTTCAAACCATTCTTCATCATAAGATCTTAAATATGTAATGACTGGACAATAAACAGTCAGACCATGACCAGATGACATGGATGTTATGGATAGTCTTGTTGTTTTACTCGTTGCGAAGATAGATGTGTTGAGGCAAAATTCTTTAATGTTAATCAAGCTATTAAAAGGACTGGTGTAAATGTTAAATAACTCGATTTCAACAGCAGTCAGCAAAATAAAACTACCTCAGAATAGAAATGGAAATGAAATAAGTATCTGTTTGTTCTTATTATGCAAAGGTCACAATATGGAGCAGTGTTAACCAAATAACCGCTAGTAGTTAAGATAGTAGATAAGATATAAGAAGATACTTAAGAGGTAAAATAACATTAAGATGTTTTTGTCTGTTTTAGTATGAGAGAGAGTGGGGTAGATAACATCAAATAATAATACTATTATCAAAATAACAAACGCATTAAACTTATAAACAGCTTAACAACAAATTACATACAGTTTGCCTGCATGTTAAGATTTGCTTTGCAAAAAAATCAAAATTATTAATACAGGTATAGATTATTTGAGTTTGACTATTATCATAGCAATGAAATGTTCACTACTCGTTACCTTTATAATTTCAAGTAAATTTTACTTTGAATCTTTTTTTTTTATTTTCCATTCTTTTAAGTGACATGTATCAATGTCTCACATATTTCTTTTTCAGAACAATCTCAGAAAAACTGTTGCAAACATTATATTATCATATCGGAACAAAAAGTGAACAATTCATTCATAAATAATGAAACAAAACACTCCACGTGGTTTACACACTTCAACATTTTATATTATATTTTTATTTAGTTAATGTCATGTAGTGAAAGATGTTCGAATGCTTAACGGAAGCGAATGAAGATTTGCAAATTATGAAATGTTTCTATAAAACGCTTACTTATATTTCCTATCAAGCAAGAACAATTTGTGAAATGTTTTTTATTTATTTACGTATATGACGTTTAGCAAATAATAATGTATTGTAATAATATAACAACATTAATAAAAAAGACAAATCCCTCGAGAATAATGAAAACAAATATGGGAAAACACAGGATTGGTATTTATTATTGAGTGCGTTCTATGGGAAAGAACAAACGGAAAAGCACCTGCTTAACATACCTGTTTCAATGCGTGAATTACGTGTATATTGTTACCCTGAGTAGGATAAAAAACATTTCCATACATGTTAAGAAAACTTTAGCTTCCACTTTTTAATATTTATGGTAACTATTTCAACAAGCCTTTTTCATTCGAGACACGCACTAAGTACTTTGTAGTTCTTTTATATTGAAGTTTTATTTTTCAGCTTTTGACAAAGCAGAGTGAAATTAAATTTTGTGTAGACGAATTAAAACAGGTAACATACATGCATGTTTTCTTTATAAACGATGGTTTATATTTCAGTCTATTTTAATCAGCTGTTTATATGCATTTTAAAACTTTAACAGAGACCTTTTATTAACTTTTATCTTGTTTGAATCGGCAGTTTAGTGTTAATATGAGATGCTCAACAGGTTTTAAGCTTTGAGTGTTACACTCACAGTCGTATTCGCAAAATGTAGTTATAACTTTTTAAACATAAACGAATAAAACTGTTTATATGAATCTGTTGATTCTTAATTCTATTTAATTACATTCTATTTGGGTATAGTACGTGTTTTTCATTTGATCTACATCCACAGTTTGATATTTTATAAATAATTGCCCTACATTAAATCATGGTAAGCAGTATCTTGGAAATTCGTAAACGAGTTAGTTGTATGTAAGGTTTTTACCTTGAGTTATGTTTTGCATAAATTGCATGGTTGTGTAGCTATAAATGCAGTATAACAGTTCACGAGTGAAATATATATGGTTTGATTTTTTGTTGAACGTTTCTATAATTCATTAAACACTTACTTTAATGAGTTTATTTATACTGGTTTCTGTCACATAACGTTATGCTATCTCTGATAAAACTGCATCAAATCATCATAAAAAGTTGAAATGTTTACAAAAAATATATCAATTAAATTTGAAAAGATCGGATGTTTTTAAAGTCTGCTTTCCATCTGCCTTGATGGTCTTTTAATGCATGTTTCGCTTAATTATTCACATGAAACGTGCAAATTTCTAAAATGGTTATTCATTTGAGAAATATGCCACTTTAAGGTAATTAAATATAGTACAGCTTCATTAAATTCTAGTACTCTAATAAAATAGTTAGAAAAAATCATTTTACGTCATTCACATTATAATTCGACAACAATTTCTAGATGCATCATTTTACTCAATCAAGATGTAATTGCAATCAATAAACATTTTTCTAAGGATAATTGAAATAAATATAAGATACTTCCTATTTATATTCTATCAATCATTAATTACTTCTTTTATTACTACTTAAAGATAGTTATTCTCTGTTATATACGTGCAAATATACAGTTAAATGGAATTCTACACATGGAATACTTGAATGAAATCTAAAGAAAATGAAAACAAATGAAGCACGAGTATGTAATGACAGAGTTAAGTTAATATTGACACTCTCCGTGTTGATTATGATGTAGTTTATATATTAAGTAAAGAAAATTACAGATTGTATTTATTTTTTACTTTTTACTTTCAAAAACCAAACCGATAAGTTCAATTTTGATTTCGTGTTTTAGAAATAAATTCGTTGGACACAATTAAAGTTAGTGAAATGATTGCTACATTCTTTCAAATATCATTGAAAAAACAAGGTACTTTCAAAAGTCTTACAGTTTTATAAGAATAATAATAAAGTTAGGTTATGATATCCTACAAGCAATAATTGTAATGAACATCAATTATACATCAAAAAGAAATCCCAGAAGTAATATCACATTGTATTTTTAGATTTTTATTAATTATCTAGAGGACATGCTTGAGATAAACAAACGTAAAAATAACATACGAGGGTGTTCGGCTCGGGATTCTAGTTCTGCTTTATTTAGAATACATTGCAAAGTTTTGTGTTTCATTGGGTAGAATTGTAATCAACTGTCTCAAAAAAATAAATATTCCAAGGAATGGTCGGCGGAAAGGTTGATGTAAAAACAAATCATTTTCGCTATAACATTTATCTCTGAAAGGAAGCTTTAAAAATAATTATAACGCATTGCCTAGACACTTATACATAATGTACGCTATACTTAAAGATTGTCATTTTGTACTATAAATTAGGAGGGCGTTGTCCAGTTGGTATTACTTGTAGCCAAAGTAAATGAATTAAGATGTAAAATTATATCAATATCAGACTAATTTCATTTGAAAAAGCTCCTGCGGATGTATTCAGAATGGGTTCAACTTACACCTTCTTGAGAACTTACTCTACATGGCATACTTTTTTCACAACGAATTGTTCTAGTGTCGCCTGTACATGAAGTTTTAATCATAATATTTATTGTTAAAGTACTTCTATCGACCTTGAATAGTATAAAGTTGAGACTAAGATTTCTCCGGGCTAGAGCATCTACCGAAGACCAAGAAATTATTTTATGCAGAAAAAAGTCACTTATGTTTTTTAAAAAATTCTCGTCCAGTAGCTTCATCACTGCACAAGGAAATGTTTTAAATATCTAAACAGTTGCACCTTTTACGATATTATATGTTGAACTGTTACACTTTCTTGCAAATCGCTTCATGGGAACATCTATTCATGTCGAAAAATAACCGTGACAGCAGGACCATGAATAGAATATATATCTTAAGTGTAAAACTTTCCGGGCAGTTGTAAGTGATCTCCGCGATAGTTGAGTTTCCTTTACTAAAATAGAATGTTTGCAAGGCTGCTAAAATACTGTACACATCTTTCAGCGTCAGAAATAGGTTCAGAGAACCAGTTGTTTCTTGCATATAATTATGGTCAGGAAAATAAGTACAAAAGTGTGATATTGGTTTTAATTCATTAATTTTGGTATACAGCCAGAGTAAATCGTACTTCCTTCTGATTGTCAGTTTTTTCTTCGAACGAAAGAAATTAAGCAGTACGAATAATATGAAGAAGCGACTGTTTCAACTGTATTGGTATACAAAAACTTTCTTTTACACTTTATTCATTTGTAAATAAAATGTTTATTTTTGTCTTTATTCGGTTGATGCTTATTTTGTCAAGTTCTATGATTTGCAATGAACTTTTCATTCTGATTTTTTTTTTTTTTTTTTTTTTTTTTTTGATTACCTGAATCAGTTGAGAAAAGTTGGAGGGAAATCATTGAGACTTCAAACAAAGTCGGTTATAGCCGAGTAAGAATTTTTAATGCAGTTGTTCTATACACTTTCTTTGAAGTTAATCCAGTCTGTGTTGATAAAATGATTTGCAAATAAAAACTTGCCTGAAATGAGGTTAATTTTAGAAGTATTCAATGTGTTATTAATAGTCACGTTCGTTAGCTTTCCTGCTCTCTGTGTATTTTCTTTTATCTTTGTATCATTTAGACTAGTATATTGAGTTAACAGGTATATTATATAGGTAATAAAACATGCGGATTCACTTTCTTACTTCAGAAATATTTATTTAGATCAGTTCTATATAGGAATATTGTTGTTTGAACTTACTTGTCATCATTTTCGTCATAATTGTATTTTATATAAGACAAAACGTATGTGTTTGTTTTCTGAGCTTAAGGAAAAGTGATAAAGTTTGCGAATCATAAGTTTTGGAATGCACGAAAGCGTCAAAAATATTATTAAAATTCATTCAATTTTGATAATAAGTATTGTTGATGTTTGCATTTTGCAAAACCTGAATTTGTCAGCTTATGAATGCATTTTTGATGCGTTAGAGTAAAACGGAAACACAATGTAGTGTTAATAGTATTTTTAAGTTGCCTTTGTTTCCTATTTCTTGAGAATAGTAATATAAGTTTATATCATAGGCTGTGTATGATTGTAAAAACAATTATATATCTTTAAATACCTCTATTTATTGTAGACATCTTGGTCTTAATGGTGAAAACCCGATCATCATTCCTGTTGTGTATGAATATGATAAGAATATATTGTTCTTGACACTTAAAACTTGGATATTTAAACTGTTTTTATTCATACTCTGCATTTTCTTTTCAATATTATATATATACTTTGACTTTGATATTATTCGTAAATTCTTTTTAAATATTTTCATAGTCATTATCAATTTTTATGCTTCTGAGCTAATTACTTAAAAATAAAATTTTGAAAATAATATGAAAATAATTTCACTGTGAAAAAAAAATCAAAATATAATTTCAAATTTTCCTATTAAGACACTACATAAAAATTCCCATTTGGTACCTTAGGTTTATTTTTTCTTACAAATAATCTATAAAATAAGACAATATAACATATGTTTGTAGTTAACAAAGATGAAATTGATTAATTATAACATACGTTATTAAACAGATAAAAGCTTACTTATTGAAGGCCTGTTTAAATAATATTACCCGAAATGCAATCGTTTTTATTTCTCAAAAGCATTTTAATTTTGGTATGTTGTTACAATCTTAAAATAAAACTCATTTTTACGCGCTAAACTTCTTTTTATGACATGTGAACATTTTATATAACACACAAACTAATTCTTTTCATATCAAAATTTATTTAAAAAATAAATTTTATGTTAAAAGGAAAGGAAAACATTGCACACGATCAGCATATTTCTAGTAAAAATATAAAACAATTAAAAAATTTAATAAAAACAAGAAAAACAATTACTCCCACCTCTGTAATAATATAGGAAATCCCATGATACATATTGCGTTGCCTTTTTTAAGCGAGAATAGCCATACCATTATTTCATTTCCGTATTTTGTAAAATGTTAATTACAGTCTCTCCGTGATTTAACCGATACATTACGTTAATAAATGCTGCAATATTTTTGTTACTATCTAAACCATATGTTATTTATCAACGCGAAATATTGATGCATTAATATAATGTAATATTCCTTCCCAAATAAACATATGTATTTGCAAGGATTGCTTTTGCTTTAAATTTGCATATTTGTATCGATTGTGTATCTAAATTTTCTAAATTTAAGCAATATCTGCAACTTTGCAAATTTGTTATCATAAAGCGCCTCAAATAAATAACTTTAACAATGCGAAGATTTTTCTTATATTAATTGTGCCAGACAACTAGTTCTTTTCATCATTAATAAAGTAACCCAATTTAAAAGAAAAAATGATCTTCACAAAACTCTTAAATTGTTACACGTATTACCACTATAAACATAGTATCTTTTTGGTAGCTGCTGCGATATGCACAAATATAAGGGAAAAATCTATTAATGCCCAAAATCGAGGCAAAGATTAAATAATACTTATTTACTTTCGCACTAAAAACACAGTATTAATGCGTAATATATTCTCTTTAAAGAAAAAACAAATATTATAAAAATCAAACAAAAAATGATAATCCGATGGAAACTTAAACAAACATAGTAATGCGATTACGGCAAAGTGTGTACGTTGTAGACGTATGTAGACAACGTCAGAAGCATTCACGTAAAAAACACTCAAAAAGTTAGAAACAATATTTGCCACTGTTCATGATACAAGGTCAATGCAGATGAACACATTGGTAAGATCATTATTTTCTCATACCTTGAAACACTTTGATAGAAAATTCAGAATGTCGTGTGCTAAAAACTTAAAATAATTGTATATTGTGGGACAAATGGAACAAATCATAGGCGTTTTAAAATTGTTGGAATGCATATTTTCATATCTATATATCATTTTTACAAAAAGAGAACGCATAATAAAATTAATCTACAAAACCAATGAACTAACTTAACTGTACTACTATGTGTTCATCGTAAGCTATCTGTTTCCGTATTTGGAAGAACAAGTTTCCTTCGTTTTTGATTTAATTTTTAACCATTTTAATAATTAGTTTTTAACACATGAAAAATAAGACTTAAACGAACCTTAGATATACGCAAAAACATAATTTTGCTCAAGCGCCACAGTTGTATTTTTCATACGCATCGGCGTCGGAAAACGTTCACATCATGCGCTTTCTTCCACCCCGCCAACGATATGTGTCATTTTCAAGATTGGTTCAGCTTTTTTAAAAATCGTCTTTGCCACTCGAAAACTTTGGTTTGAATAACTAAAGACTTGTTGGAGTTCCTTATATCATATCAAATGTTAAAGGAGCTTTTCTAAACGATTGACCAATGTGTATTATAACGCTGTTTTCTGGACGCTTTTGCGAAATTAAACGTTCCAACTACAAAGCATATGTTGATTTTACAAATTACGTGAACTTTAAGTTTGTATGACAATTTCTGATTTTATATCAAGTTTCGACGAATTATGGACAAGATCATTATTTGTAACATGCATTCTTGTGTATTGAATAATTTCAACGTACATGTACAACGTCGCGTTTTTATTAGCTGCAGTCCTGTGGCGTTACCGTGTTTATTTAACACGGACTGGAAGGATAATGGGCGAAATTAAATGAGTAATATTGTAAAGTCAAATAATTAATACAGTTTACGGTATACATATATAAAGTTCATGAACACGGAGTATATCAGATTAGACTTATAAACATAGTCCGGGTTATTCTGGATCTTTTGCAAATTATTTTACCATTTCATAGTTGTATTGTCTGTGACAAAAAAGACCAGAAACATTCAACTTCGCGCATCGGTTGTTTGATTTGCATGTTCAAGCTTGTATGTTTATAATACATATTTATTAATCAGATTGTTGTACACATTGACTGTTTTCTACGACATGCAATTTGCGCAGTTTGAAATTATTTCATTGCCAAGTTTTACATTAAGTTATTTCAAAGTTGCGATGGGATTTTTTATTATGCACCTAGGGAGGAATAAATATCAGAAACAATATCTTTGACAATAGTTGATTGATTTATAATTTAAAACACGCCTTTATGAATTTCTAAATAACAATAAATGTGTGCAATTGATGCGCAAGCCACAAAAGTGATTTTATTATCATGATTGTTTCTAACTGAGAGAAAATTTATGGCACACAACACTTAAAAATTACACGTGTGTTGGATATAGACTTAACAAAACATCATAGATAACACAAGTTGCGCACATGAAGAACACGCATTAATATCTGAGTTAACATTTCTAATGCTTCAGCGATGACAACACTTATAGCTCAGAAGGGTAGAATATTTTTAACATGTACTCACATCAGTATTTAAAATTACTTTGCATGATATTGCACTTTTATATTATCCCTCATGTACAGAAACAATCAATTCGATTCTGCAATTTGCATGGAATTTTGATGATGTTAATCTTCCGAGGGTTATTTTTTTTCCAGATATTTTACATACACTTGTTAAAAATTGATATACAAGCTTCAGCACTTAAGTCATTGGATAAATGAGCAAATATTGATTATTAAAAACAAGTACTTTTGTAGTCTTTTCTTTAAACGTCTTTAAAACGTTGTCGTAAAAAAACACTTTACATTTAATGTTAGAACAGAATAAACATTTAAGAATGGAAAATACATTAGTACACATACTTCGAAAAACTAAAAATATACTTTGTTCGTCTGGTAATGATATTGAGCAATTCAAGCAATATTCTTTTGTTCATATCTTTAAAACACCCGATGAAAACATTTCGCTTTAAAGGCAAAATCATTTAGAATATATGGATCGCGCCATTTGAGATAAACAAAGCAACAAACATTAGAATAAAGTGTATTTCTACGTGGCAAATTTAGAACAGATGGCACTATGTTGTTAGTTGTTAGTGTGTATTTGAGAAAACTTTATATTGTATCTCTCTTGCAAAATCATTTACCTCCGTCTTTTGTAATTATTATATATTGTATAACCTTTCTTTTGAACGACTCTGATCATAATATGTCTTTTTATATTACAGTGTTACCTGTCTACTCCAAATTTGTTTTTTATTACTTGGGGACCATACGCCGCTTTTCATGGAATGGCACGGAAGTGTCACATTGAAGGTTCCATGATAACCGCCGTATGAACACATCTGCGGATGTTTCTAAATTCAAAATTTTACTATTTCATGTTTAAATGTTGAATTCTGCTTAAGCCGGTGCTAGGGGGCGTGGACGGTAACTTGCACTTTCCAGTACCGTCCATGAACAGGCTCAATCAAACCGAGCCTGCAACATTTTCAATTTTGCCGTGTTGGGCTTTCTTTAGGGATTCTGTATTTATCTACATTAAATTTTAGTCAAGACAAGTTTGGAAAAGACACGGTAGATATTAAATTATTTGGGAAGCAACCTCAAAATGTTGACCATGGAAGGTAATATATGAAACATAGGTACATGCATTGTTATAAAAAAAACAGTTTTAAACTTTGACTGAAACATCAAAGGATTTGATACAAGGAAAAGTAAATGTTATTGATGGAGATGGGCTCCTTTTGACAGTAGTCATCTGTTGGGGGATGCGTTCATAGAATGCTGACGTTCCTTGTTGATTTGTTTTTCTTTTTGTATGTGTATTCGGTTTTTGACAACATAAGTCACATGGCGCTCTTTGAAGAAGCATTGTCGCTTAATCCTTGCTTTACATTGGCGTAAGCCGGTGCAATAACTTGTTCATTTTGTAATTAACCATCTTTGTAAAAGGTACAATTAATCCGATATCATTTTGGATTGACCAGTGCAATAGGTCGACTTCTTCTGATAAAAAAGGTACATTGCATTCATCGCAAATTGACTGAGTTGCATTGGTGTACGACGATGTTATGAATAGACATTACCGATTTCCTTTAAAAGCACAATTATCTTGAGACGTTTCTTAGTTATCTATTGGTCTTATTACAATGCAAAGTATTCAGTACAATAGCTCGGAGTCTCCTCTATTACGACAATATATGAAACCTGGCACTCGCCTTAAAAGCATGCTTACAACATAGATGCTTGCTTTGCATTGGTATTAGTCGACGCAGTGATTTGTTTCTTTGGTATATGAACTCAACATTTTTTTTAATAAAGCACCAATTTTTGAGGTAGTCCCAACCTACCCATTTGTCCCATTCCGCTCCGGATTCGCCAATATGCAAAAGCTTGTAGATTCCATCTTCTACGAATTGACTCGGTAAAATATATATTACGAGCATGTTCAAGATCGTGGCATTCAAGAACAAAATTCATTGCAAGCTTTACAAAATGGATCATTGTCTCCTGTTTAAAGGTAAAACTGTGTATTTTAGTATGTTTTATTCTATATCTAAGAAGAACAACTGGATTATGGCGGTTAAGGAGAGTTAGTAATGTTGATTTTTCAAGTTTGGGAATGTTAATACAGCTTTGTCCCAATTTGGTTTCCATTCGGAAGAAATATATTTATTTACCGAGGATTAAAAATGTACTGGATGAGAATTTCAGACTTCCTTATCAGAAGCATCAACATTTTCATTTCCTCGTATTTCTACATGGATCCAACATGATTTGACTAGTTTTTAAAATATCATGAAATCGCAAAAGGAGTTTCTTTTTACTTTCGATTTTTACTTAATGGAACGGACAATGAATCTGAAGAATTAATGACCATTATGCTGTGAAAATATATTACAATTGCTAAATAAGTAAATGACTTTCATTTCTGCAGTAAATATAGATGCATTATCAGGTAGCCTTAGTCCAGATGTAAAATGATTTTCAATGACGCCTTTATCTACTGTGTAAAAAAATAGAAAAAATAAAAGTCCCTAAAGAAAGCCCAACACGGCAACATTGAAAATGTTGCAGACTCGGTTTGATTGAACTGGTACAATTTTGAATTTTTAAACATCCGCAGATGTGTTGCATATGGCGGTTATCATGGAACCTTCAATGTGACACAGTATGGTCCCTGCAACATTTTAATATTGACGTGTTGAGCTTTCTTTATGGATTCTTATTTTCTCTATATTTCCAGTAGTCCGGGTCTCCTTTGTACGACATTATAAGGCGCAAAAGAACTGATCAACGAACGCATTCTATTACAAAGAACCACCGACAAGCAAGGAAATTCATTGCACAAATTCAGCAATTTAATAATTAAACAAAAAAGGAGTTTCATTGGGAAACGTCGTGTTTGCCAATTTAGGATACATAGAGATTACTGAAGCATTTGGAGTTATTCTCCAATGATTGTCACTTACTCCTTAATTCTATTGGGTAATAACAATCTTTATAAACATGTACAACTTACGAATAACATATGTTGCATGAATGAAACAGAAATGAAGATTTTAATAGAATTGAGAGTTTTTGTCAGTTTTGTTTCTTCTGGTACGCAATCAATACTCAGTAAGTTTGCACGCATGCAATATAAACAATTTGAATACTGCAATTTCATATTGCGTTTGATTGATTAAGCGTATTTGTTGAAGTTGTGTGTATCATAAATAATGTTAGACAACGGCTAAGCGGACCTCCCTTTTATCTTGTATGGTACGTCTACAGTCACATGATCTGAATTATATAACTTATTAAAACACGTACGGTACGTGTACCTGAATAAATAAAGGTGTTCTTTAGGACTTTTTTAATTATCACAGAGATATAAATTATGAAACGAAAGATCAATCGTTTTGTCTATCCCGGCATATATTCAGTGGTTTATGAGCTTCTTTTCGTTCAGCATATAAGTTATAGAAAAAGGAAACCGGGTAAATAAAGAAAAACATTTCACGACTTTACTGTGTTTGACTTTCTATCTGAATATTTTTCTTTTAACTTGGGTGATACCTGTTTAATCATCCCTAGGATATGTTACCTGCTTTTTACGTTTGTCTTTTGAAAAATGATTTGACATGCAGGTTTCATAATTTCTTTTTTTCAAAATTCAATTTTATATTGTTCCGCCCATTGATTTCTCGTTTTTGACACACCCATAATTTGAAGTTTAAGGACGTGTCAATCTCAAGTTTCCAAAGACATGATAACCGTCGTCAGAAAACATATGTGGATGTTTATTGTTTCAGGATTTAGGAATAATATATTGTACTCATACTTGGTATATAGCAAGCTTATGGAAGAACTCGCTTGCAATTGCTTTTGGACCAATATGTTTACGATCAATATCACTG
The DNA here is from genome assembly GCF_026571515.1 of Ruditapes philippinarum. NCBI lineage: Eukaryota > Metazoa > Mollusca > Bivalvia > Venerida > Veneridae > Ruditapes > Ruditapes philippinarum. Next base: position 165,186 of record NW_026865530.1, on the reverse strand, counting down.
TGACTTAAAGATCCTGTAACACTTTTTTCATGGTTTAATTTCATAAAGATGATGCTGAAATTAAGATTTGTCAATATTGAAAAATAAGCATTATTTATAAAAAAATATTACCGAATTTAACATTTCATGTAAATAAAGGAGGGTAGTTAGAAATTTATTTTCTATAAATGCTAAGTCCAATTTTCCAATAAGAAATGAATACATATAATTTATTGATTAAATATGTGCACAAATATTTGCAGTACACATTTTACATATTTTTCTATGTTTGATAATTGTTTTATTTGCATTATTATATACATGTACATATATATTTTTTGCAAGTGTGGTATACACACAGTAACAATATTAATCACAAAACATACTTTGAAAAAGAAAAATTGTTTCCTGTCAATTTGAATGGAACACTAGCGTTGTAATGAGAATTGGCTAAGGAATGTTTGTATTATTGTTATTATACTTCATACATAGGTGTATAATAAGAAAAACACGTCAAGTTCAATGTTGGCTTAGGACTCTTATTAATTTTACCATTTTTCTCCTTGTTTTTTTTTAAATTAAAAGTTTTCATTTTTGGGACACCGATGGACGGTCATTTAACGTCAAACAATACAGGTCGAGTTCGAAATTGGCTTCAGACCACTAATTCTACCCATAATTATTGCTCCTTCTGGTCTTCGTTTTTCAATGATAATTTCATTCTTTACAAAAATAATGGTAATTGTTCGCTTATATTTTTTACAAGGCGATTAAGTACAATCATTATCTGTACACAGATCAAACATCAGTAAAGTATAAAGTATAGCTCGAATAATTATTTGGCTTCAAACGAATAACTTTTGAAAAAGTCAATAGATTTATAATAGATTCCCCAGATATATGCATATCCATTCCTTTGTCTATCGGCAAGCATTTAAACAACAATAAGGGTTATATGCCATATATATACGATATGAGGTTCATACGCGATATAACGTGGTAGAGTGCAAAACACAGTTGTCTGTGGGATTGAAAGATATAAAATATTACCCCCAAAACGTCAACACAGTGCGAACGACGTCAGTTCGACTGTCTGTTACAATCGTGTCCGAAGAATAAAAAAATAAGAAACATAATGACAGAATTTTGGTAAAACTTCACTCGGTGATAGAGAACAACGGCATCAAGAACGATGAAATTTTTATAATAAGTTGTAGAATGTTCTTCCTGTGGTTAATGATACTTATCTTAAGTATAATTCCCAATTTGTTTAGTTCCGGCTATTGTAATCCCGTTTAGGGTACACACTTTCTATTACTTGGGAACCAGATGCCGCTTTTCAAAGAATTGCACGGAAGTGTCACATTGAAGGTTCCATGATAACAATATAAACAAATCTACGGATATTTATATAAATTCAAAATATATCCATTTCATGTTTTATGTTGAATTCTGCTTAAGCCGGTGCAAGATGGCCTGGACGGTAGATTGCACTTGTCAGTACCGTTCATGAACAGACTCAATCAAACCGAGCCTGTAACACTGTCAATTTTGCCTTTTTGACTATTTTCTATGTTTGGAAACTAGATCACTGAGCCTAAATATAGGAAAACATAGTCACAACTCTTGAGGCTGTTGTTTCGGTTAAAAGATCTTTCAAATTGTTCAAAAATCTGTTCAGATTTTTTCTAGCTTAAGTTCGAATATTGGTCATCTGGGGTCAAAAAAAGGTCACACAGTGCAAATATGGAAACCTTTGCTAAGACAGTAAGAGACCAAAAATCTTCATAAGTTTTCAGAAAAGTTGCATAAAAATCGGAAAAAAGTAATCTCTCGGAAGCATTAATCACAACAAAATTACAAGAGGATTGCAGACTCGGTAAAGATGATATGTAGATTAAGTTCGAGCATTGGTCAAGTTTTAAATAATAAAATAAAAAACATTAAAATTGTTAATTTGTTAGCATTGGTCAAGTTTTAAATAATAAAATAAAAAAGTAAGAACATTAAAATTGTTAATTATTTCACAATACCAAGTACGTGTATAGTAAATGTTTAAATGATGAACAAGACTTCAAATGTTTTGTAAAATTGTATTTGACGGACAAAAGCGTGTTGAAATCTTTTAAAATGACATAAAACATATACTCATGAAATGTAAGCTGTAAATTCAACAATTAATAATCTGACAATAATCAAAACCATCAAGGTAATTTATTTAATATAGAATTTAATTTGTTAAAATACATGGCGTATATCATTTATTAAATAACGATTGTTTATATATCTGTTGATACAAAAATAAAATATATTTAAATTTAAAAACACTTCGCATAAACTTCTAATTTAACAAATGAAAGATAAATTCAATCTGCCCGCTCAAACATAAAATTTGTATCTCAGTTTATGCATGAAGCATTGTTTCACAGTTATTTGCAGAAGTACAGCCATCCGATACAGCGCCGATACGAGATTTTAATGCGACAACACCAGGATACGTAAAAGTATTGTATTGTCTTATTTTTGTTTGGTCGAGATTTTGCGTTTGAAAGGCACTGTTGTCGCTCTGTTTTTATCGTTTCGTCTTAAAGTTACGACGAAACGATAAAAACAGAGGGACAATAAGAGAATTTATATTTATGTTCTTATTTCGTTCTTTCGTATTGTCGCCAACGGCGACAAGACGAAGTAACGACGTAGCAGAAATTAGCAACCATAGTATTGTGATTATAACCAGAACTTTTTTCATATTATGAAGATTGGAAATTTTTACAGTCCATTTGCAGTATTAGTATAATTTTCAATTAAACAATAACACAGGTAGAACAGTTTGACCGTCATCAAAAAAATATATTCCTATTTATACATATTTTGTATTTAAAAGCTCTATTTTATATTTCTTTAAATAAATGAAATAGAATATTGCCTTTTTGAAATTTTGTAAGATTTATTTTGGCTACATTAAATGTACAGTGTCGTTAATTTTTTAATTTTGTTACATTATTAGAGCGATTTTGCTTTGAAGCAACATTCACTATTTTGCATTCAAAGGCGTCGTATGATACTTCAGACACGCGAATCTTAGCATCATGTTTGCATTGGAAAAAATGTTTTGGTTAGTTATTAATCTATGACACAAAGCATTTTTGATATTTCTATTCTACTCAAAAGTAAAACTATGCTAGACGATAATATAGATTATATTCATTTTTGTTTTTCAATTCATCTGATCTTGCTTTTTGAACATGTAAGATCTGAGTAAATACCCAGAGGAACGCGCCAAGTCATGTTGACGTCACTTGTGTGTTCATGCCTTCATACGATTGCACATCCTGTTGGTCTTTTTGCCCGCAAGTGAACAGTTTGCGATTGAATAGCATAAATATTAGAGGATTGCAGGCACTGTTAAGTGGGTATAAACAGCCAACTATCAGATGAGCTTTGAATCCAATTGTACCTGGGTTATAGATGGTTATTAACATTACTACGAAATATGGCGTCCAGCATATAAAGAAAGCTGAAAAGAAAAATACAAATGTTTATTAGTTACACTAAGAACATTTAAAGAGATTCTTATCTTTTTAAATACTACGTGGATTATTAATCATACTTGCACATATAAATCAGATTGTGTTCACAGCTCATTTAACATATATCAAAGAATATGAACATACTGAAATGAATAGTTGTATGTATACATGCTACTCTTATTAAGCAAAATGATAATTAAAAATATTAAAAATCAGCAGGAAAAGATTTTAACGCTATCGGATGATACATGATTTGATGAAGCAGATGCTTTGTTTACTTCACAGAATGATACATACCCAAACACACGACCATTGTCATTTTAATGCTCTTTATTTTTGCCCTTGGTAGAAGTCCTTTGCTTAATGATCTATCACCATGAAGTCGATCTAAATTGATAACATAACAAAATGAGTTTACACAAACACATATTTTACTTAACTAAAGCATGTCTTACTCCAGGGAATGAGTAAAATATTAATTTCTAGTCGTGTTAATTATGTTTTGTATTGTGAATAGTTATAGTACTTTCTGCTGAAGTATACATTTCTTGGAATAAAGTCAAGTATATCAATGAGTTAGATAAATGATCAAGTTTGATGCGTATGTCTATTTTAATAAAAGGCAGACTAATCTGAAGTATATTTACATGGGTTCAAATCCATAGTCTTTAACAGTAACTATATCGTAACAATTGTATATTCTTATGCAGAACTATCTTTAAATATATGTCATAACCAGTTGATATCTCTAATATCATCACTAACCGATACTTGGATATTCTTTATTTATCGAATAATGAATGATACTACATATATTTTACCACTGCTTTCACTGGTATCTATCTCTGATAATTTCAGTCTTGAACGCCATTTCAACCAGACTACGATACATATACCCACATAACACACTGTTATACCGATTGTTGGTAACACATATATTATTACTGCAACTATTAAACTATACGGCTGTAAAATACAAAACAAAGTAAAATAGTATTTTCATTGGGTTCAATCAATAATGATTATATTAATACAGCCAAATTTTTACTCTTGTCCGACCTTCTTGATAATGTTTATCATGCCCTTGTTGCATGATACAGATAATAATTACCTATAGTTTTGAATATCTAGACCAAAAACATAGTAATCTGCTTATCAACAAACATTCAAGGCGAATAAATATGCAAGAATGTGTGTAAAATTATTAAAATAAAATTTCAGATCTTTCTAGAAAAGGACATCGATTTTTTTCTTGCAAAAATTTAATTATATGCACTAGACACACCTTAAATTATTTACTAGTAATTGTGATGCCTAAATTTCCTTTAATGTGGTCTGATTCATTCTACATTTAGCCAATGCTTTTAGTGCTTTAATCCGAGTTGAAGAGGAAACGATATCGTTTTCTTCGGAATAACATTTTGTATGTGCGCGTGTGCGTGTGTTTTTTGATGCTTACAATACTCAAGGTCTTGTTCTTTGTATAAAATGTATTACGGTGTTTTTTTTCTGAACGGGTGTCAGATAAACCAAAGTGACCTTTGAAATAGGACCCATCACACTGTCTTGATCAACCTAGATATCTTGATATTTTATCCATAACAATGTTTATACGTAACATTTATTAATTAAATGATATCACTCAATATAACATGGAATATTTGTAAAGTTTGTATGTGTCTGCTTCCCACTCCGTACGTTTAGCCAAATTTATCATCGTAACGGAGTAAACAAAAAACATGATTACAACAATATAATTGACATATCTTTTGAATGATTTATCTCACAAGCACATACATGTATGTGAACAACAAGAAATTTAACAAACAACCAGTAATTTGCTCTTAAATTTATGCAATGTTGATATATTCCATTTTCCTACTCCGTTGCTGCCAATACACAAAAAATTCTCCGTTTCGCGTTTTAGTCATACCAAGACTCATCACGTGACCGTTATTTATAGACTGGACGTTCAGATTTGCAAACTGACAGCGTTTAAACGCTTTTCCCACGAAACTGGAGAAAAAATATATTTCAAACAAATTGCCAAGCCAGATAAAACATATCAATGTATCACTTATTCTGTTTAAATGTCTCTAACACGCAGGTAATAAAATATCGGTTCGTGAAAATTTACTTTTTTGTGACAGATAATGTTATTGGAGCACCTTTTACATACAGTTAAATAATAGATGTATTACCTTCCACCAGCTTTCAGGCATGTGTAAATTACAAGAACCTTTTTGTTCATACATATCAGCAGCATCCGGTTTTGCATTGATTCCTCGACTGTAGAGTATGAAAAAGCTTGATCCCAACAAACTTAAAAGCCATGCCCCAAATACCATACCTTTGTCAAGATACCTGCATGCACCTACAAAGATTGATTCGTACGTATATTTTATATAGTTTGATATGGTTAACATTCCAGTTCTGCAAATATTTGTTTCATAAAGTAAGTAGTTATAAAACTTTATATTAACTTGATATTGATCCTAATTATCAAAACAGTATCCACATTCATTGTTTTATCTTGAAATCCATCTACATTTATAGAAACTCGTGTTGGTCTGGTGAGCTATTGATTATTGATGTTCAATGACATAATGAATTGAAAAAACAATCAATTTAAAATTTAAAGCAAATAAGACATTCTTTCAGATCACTCACAATTTACACATTAATTGGCATATTGTCACTACGATATAGATATTCCAAAATCAGACAAAACAGAGTTATGAAAGGGATAACCAGTTGAAGACAAAATTGTTTTCGTCTTCATTTCATTCGCCGACTCTCAATAAAAGACACATTAAAGCCTCTAAACTAAAAGTGAGTTTTTCTCTGAAGAAAGGACAAACCTTGTTCTGTTTTTTAAATAATAGGTAAGGAGCAAGTAATATCCTTATGATATGACTAAAATAATTAATGTTAAATAAATTTTATAAATGTTAATAAAATATCAAAACGTAAACATAGTAGTTATTTTGTCTTGTAAACAAATACCTATATGACTATGGCTAATGGATAAATGAATCAAAATTTGGTTCGGAATATGCCAGCGAGTTACAAGGTGTAAGATAATGTGCAATTTAAAAGACTTTTAAATTAATTAAAATAACGACATTTTATGTTTCATGTGCTTTTAATAAGATATTTAGTGAAACATATCTGAAGAAATATCGACCTTATCAGTGTTATCACAGTTTTCAAATATGTTATCTAATTGTAATTTACATTTATAATACATGCATATATCCAAAAGCATTTGATTACATTTACAAATGTTTCTTAATTCTTAAATGTGCCATAAAATAAAATAAATCAACTTGATCTGTGCTTAGAAGCCTGTTATGCCAAAACATTTTTATTTTTAGTTTCTTTTATTATTCTAAAAATATTACTAATCGGCCAATTACCTGAAGCATCATTCGCATTAGCTGCTTTTTGGCAAGTTGTACAGTTACAAATGTTTATTATTTTGTGTGGAAGTCAGAATACTGCTTTGTTTACATTATACTACATTTATTACGAATATTAGCACATTTACCGACACTATCTTCAGATAATATGCATCTAACATGCTCTTAAACCATTATTTAAAACGCAATAAGAATGATATTATTTTTCATTTCAAAAACTCTGGATTAATTCGGAAGTATTAATCACAACAATATAACATGAAAATTGCAGACTCGGTTTGATTGAGTCTGCATATGAGGGATAATGAAAAGTCCCTTATGTGGAGACGGGAAATTTATTCCCTTCTGTTGAAAATGTGCCTTTAAGTCAGTGATCGAGGCAAGGACAGTTTTGACCAGCTTCTTCCCTTATGCTCACTTGCATCGAGATTGAAGCAAGCGGTGATTAAAATATCAAAAGGAATATAGAAATGTGTCAGTTAATAAATATTATTTAATGATGATTAGATCTGAGTTATCATTACTTGAGTGTGTCTGTAAATGTCGAATAATGATTATTCAAAAATACATGTATGTATATATTGATAAAGTAAGAAACTAAATCAAATGAAAAGAAAACATACCTATTCTAACAACATTCAGTGGATATTTGATTGCCAGAAATCTGTCTAAACTCATACCGATCAGAAGATTATTGGAAGCAATAAGAGACATTGGTGAAATAAAACGAAATAGTCTACACAAAAAGTCACCACCATACCATTCATTGTGCATTGCACTATGTATACCATCTCCAAGAACACTGCAGAAACCCACAAGAAAATCTGGAATTTGATAATCATAACCAATATTCAATAAGGTGTGAAAAGACTTTTATTTAAGTTTGATTTTTACTCTCTTTTTTCATTAATAGTTCCTAAATGCATGTTAGATTTAACTATTGTCATTTTTTTTTCTGTAATGAATAATTACATTTTAAATTAATTAAAGACCCTGTATGATGTGACCAAAGTGGTTAACCACACTAAATGAAATTATATATAAGTACATAATTATGCACATAAAAACAATTTTCAAACATCGAAAAATATGTTAAATATGTACTGCAAATATTTATGCATATTATATGTAATCATTGAAATATATGCATTCAACTATTATTGTAAAGTTTGACTTAAACTTTATAGAAAATAAAGTTTTTATTACCTCCGTTTATTTACATAAAATGTTAAATTCGGTAATATCATATAAATAATGCTTTTTGGAACCTACAATATTGATAAATCTTAATTTGAGCATCATACGTATTTATGAAATAAAACCATAAAAAATGTGTTATAGGATCTTTAAAGTATCAAATTGAATAAATCATATACATATAGTAATCGTTTCTGTATAAATGTGTAAAGACTGTTCAAAATCTCTAAAATATATTATTCTAAATCGTTTATCTTGATTTGCTTAATGTAGGACATCATAACCACTACATGTTCACGGTTGATTTGTTAATTATTTTCTTTTTAGGAAAAGGGCATACACTCAATAAATACAAAGCTCAACATCGGTTGTTGGATTATAAACATAGATAGTTAGATAGACAGATAGGCGGAAAGATGGATGGATGGATGGATGGAACCGAGGCTAGACATTCTTTAACGCGAGTTTTTAAATGTAACGTAAGTTTTAATCTTTGAGTGAATGTGTGTTTTGTGAATATGCAAATTATGATTTTAGATTATAGATTTCAAGCAAGTTTTTGTCTTTTGATAAAATATTGCTACGGATATGTTTATGTAAATAATTTTACAGCTGGATGTATTTATGATATTTAATTAGTGTTAGTTTAATACTGAATTTATTGAACAAGTTGAATAAAAGTATATTGTGCGAGCCTATGGCAACCATGGTATTACTTTTTCAACGGGTTCAATAAATTCAGTTATGACCTTATTCTATATATAAAGACCGTTTGAAGTGAAAAAGAGCCATGGTTCATTGACGCGCCTACAGAATAACGCTGACATTTCGTGTGACTTAACGCTATGTGTGTATAGCGCTAATGATGACACGTCAAAATATATGCATGACCGTGCAATACCATGTTAACAGAGTATCAAACGCGGCTCAGGTATGTGAAAAAAATGTTATGTTTGATAAGGTACATGTGCTAAATTCAGATAATGAATAACGAGAAATTCTTTAAAAGATGAAAAGACAATTGCAACACATGTTTTAAATATTTATGTGTATCTTAGATTAATTTGTTAAAGTTACATAATGTATTTTCTTACCTGCTATTGCTAAATGCAGTACAAAATAGAAGAGACGACTCTTTTTCTGTTTTCTAAAGACGAGGATGAATATCACAAATCCATTCAGACAAACTATGATTGTGAACAAAAGTAAGGAAATGGTAGCAGCAGCTTCTTCATATGGCTGAAATATACCAAAAATGTTTTCTTTTGGGGTTTTTTTCAGTTTAAGTTGAACACTTTATGAACAAATTTATAATTTATTGCAACAAATACATGTAAAATATTATACAAATCCCGAGTTTATTACAAAAAGCAAATAGTTAGACAACAAGTTCTTGCAATATCACATTAAATTAAATTAGTACACAGCAGCTTGGATGCAGAGTATTATATACATATAATTTGTACAAAAGGTTCTTAACTCTTTTGTTTTTCAAATGGAAAAATGAGTCAGACGATGATAGGGCAAATTTTCATTGTAATACGTTCCAAACTGACTTTGATTTCCTATATAAAAAGTTCGAAATTCCAATTGCATGGAGGGTCGGGCGTGCTTTTGTTCAGTACGGTCACAATAAACGTTGTGAATGAATAAGTTTTTGTATTGGAGTGAAAATAAGATAAGTCTAAATTTTATTCAGATAAGGAATTATGCAATAATAAGACTCTGTTATGCATAATGCATAATGCTTGTTTTAAACCTTATTTATCATAAATCTTCAGCAATATTTATTTCACAATGCAGCAAGCTGGGACACTAATAGCTTCTCAAAGTACATAGTTGTAGTGTAAGTACACATACTTGAAAAAGAAACACAAACAACAAACTTTTTTAGTTTTAAACATATATGAGCCGCGTCACGACAAAACCAACGTTATGCGTTTGCGACCAGCATGGATCCTGACCAGCCTTTGCATCCCCGCAGTCTGATCAGGATCCATGTTGTTCTCTATCAGTTTCCCAACTTGTTATATGGTTTGTAAGCGAACAGCATGGATTCTGATCAGACTGTACGGATGTGCAGGCTGGTCTGGATACATGCTGATCGCAAACGCACTATGTTGGTTTCGTCGTGACGCGGCTCATATTTTGGTTACTATTAAGACGTTATAATATTTTTATAGCAATTTTTATATTTAAAATGAGTTTAACGAACTTGTAGTCTTAGTTACTTTGATATTCAACCAAAGTACCTTTAATTGAGCGTGTTTTTATGGACAAGAAGCATTTTATATTTTTATATTTTTAATTCGGGAATCATGACTTAAAGAACATGCAAACGTGACTTTAATGATCAAATACACACGGACAGGTAGGTATTCATAAACACATTTTAAAGTTTTCCATAAATAATTTGCTTTATTGTTCTTGTCTGTTTTTAAACTGAACCTTAAGTTCACTGTTAATAGACTGGGGTGAAAACGAACATCTGTTAACTGAAAGCCATGCTATTTCGAAAAAATGTCATTATGCGTATAAATTGAAAGATAATTACTCATGATATTTTGAGTTGTTTGAAATTAATTACAGAAATACATTTGAATACATTTTATGATTCTTCTTCTTTGCCCCTGTGCCAAGAAAGAGCAGATAAAACGACTTTATAAACACACTTGTGTAGGTAGACACAGAGATCCTTAATGATTTAATCTCAAACAAATTCACCTTACTTACTTTACTGACAATCTGGCTACACAAAATCTTTGTTTTCTCAAATCAATTTGACTCGAAATCAAAATTTGCAGATCGAGTTTTAAAGGTTAAAGGATCGTTTACATATGTTTTCTATTTTGCGGCATTCATTTAGTAATGAAACAATTTAATGTCATAATCATTCAAACGATGTGTTATTAAACATATTATATTCTAATGTGTTAAGCCTTTGGTTTATTTGATACATTATCTGCATTCAATTGCTGTTCTTTTTTTCTTTATTGATTTTATGAATAAAATATGAGTTCGGATATTGCATGGTATTGACGACATAAGGAATCGTATAACTTTGAAGCATTAATCAAATGGTCGTAAGTAGTCATTTGAGCGTGTATTTTGATCGCTGTTGTATTTTTATCTAAAATGTCATACTTCCATAATTCAATTGATAGCACATTTGTTTATACATCTGTCATTTTTTTCAGTCACGTTTGAGAAAAGCTCATTAATAAATCAAATAGTTATTGGTTTGAACAAATGAATTTTCGAAAGCTTAATGCTTTATTATTTTCAATATTTCCACACTGTTTCAGTAATTATTTTTAATTAAAACAGTTCAGCATTGCATTTAAAATTATTTATAGAGTTTGACACAATAGAAAACAATAAAGGTCACATTGGTTCAGCAAAATAGTCACTATAAACAGTAAATATTTTTCAAATAATTGCGAAGGTACTTGGGATAAACATGTTTATGATGATTGATAATTCATTAAAAAGCATTTTTAATTAAGAGCCAAAATAGATATATTTGCACTTTATTGTATCACGCTGTGGGAATAGTGATAGTTGAATATCTAAGACAATATTTGCTAAAAACAATCTTTTACTTCTCAAACACATGCAAGCGTATACTTTTGTTGTTGTTGTGGTGGTGGTGGTGGTGGTGTGTGTTTTATTATTTTTGTTATTCTTTTTTAAAAATAATATATAATAAATTATACATGTATTCTTCTTTAATTTTATTTATTTCATTGTTTATACTAATTAAATTCTGAGCACGTGTCAACTCAATTATTTCGTGTAGAAATTTTACGTTTGAAATACTCTTCTATCAAATTACGGTATCATTATTATAGGCACAAGTAGCACTTGCTTAGTTTTAGTCATCCCATATGAATGAAGAATTTCAATGAAAATAAATTCCTAAATGGTAGAAACACTAATCGAGCTGGACCGTTGTCTTCTTTATAATTAATCGTAATATTATTTACATTTATTATTTGTGAGCCAAAGAATTTTAATGTATACTGTAAAATCAGTATTATTTTAAGTATTTGTTTATTACTCTGATAGTGTCTAGGTATTTATTAGCATATTATTGATAAACATCAATGGTACGTGTTCCCCTTTTCGAAGGGAGGGGGGGGGTATTTATAAATAACTTCTTGACATTATCCCTTACTGCAGACTATATAAGTTTGTAAATGTTTTAAAATCTGAAGCAGTCGTACTTGAAGGTATTTTAAAGGATTGCTTGTGTGCTTATTTGTTGCTCATTTAATTGATTTTGTCGAAATTTGAATCCTTACTGTCTCTTATAAATTATAAATAAACGAAATATACCGTTTCATCCTAATTCATCAATGTTTAGCTAAAAGAATACTTGTTCAACTAAAACAAAGAATACTGGAAGCTAATGAACATAACTATCTTAAAGGTATAATTCTTTCGATGGACTGTATGTTGACTTAACACATCAGTAATTTTTAAAACTTGAAAAAATAATGGTCATGATATGTTAAGATAAATATGTCAAAAATTGAAAATAAACACTTTTTATTTCTTTTCTCTGACCATTCGTGGAATATATAGATGTTGTTTCATGCAATTGCACAAAGTGCGAAACTTATGAGATTAATAAAACTTTTTTTAAATGCACGTTGTATGTAAATCCTGTGTTAAATGGATTCAGAACTTAATAGCTTTTTTAAGCAAAGTAAATCAATGATATTCGAAGCAGTTAATTTGATAAGATGTATTTATAAAACAATAGTCTCAGAATATGTAAAGTGCTTGATAATTAAGAATTCTGTGTCATTTAATCATTTTGCAATGTTACATGAAAATATCCAACATTCATGTTTCGACATAAAAAGGTCTCTTATATATACAAATGAGCACGATTATCGTGAGTAATAAAAACAGAAGCAGACATAAGAACTACATGTAGATAAGCTGCAGGATTACGTACTTGCCTGATAAAATGTTTCAAAGAAATAACGTAAGAAGCCTATATTTTGATAACATCTTCTTGATCGTCGGCCAAACAGTTAAGCTTGGTAAAATTTGAAAACAAATTTTAGAAAAGTATGATCATACCAACAAACATACACAATAACACTGTAGTTTTTTTGTAAATACTCTTTCCAGAGAAAATAAATAAATAAAAAAAACTATTTCATAACATCAATTCCTTTATTCTAGATTTTAGAAAAGTTGCATAGATGCTTTTCAATACTAATATACTATTTTTTGGATAAAATAAGGTTGTCTTTCCTATTTAATTGTATTAAATATTCCAATTATGCACATATTTTAGGTTTGTAATTACAACATTGTCGTTAACGTAAAAATGTCCTAGTATGATTAATTTAAATTTACATTATTGACATGGGTTAAGTTTTTCTTCCTAATGATCCTGTATGCTTTGTGATTCATATTTCACTGTGTGTATAAAACACTTGCAAAATAGTTATATATGTACATGTATTTATTTTATGCTTTTCAGTGGATTACTGATTTATCCGTGAAAATTATATTTGATAATTTCACAGTGAAAATTATCAAAATATAATTTCACTTTTTTCAATGACGAAACTACTTTTTTAAGATTTTCCCCATGTGGTACCTCAATTCTATTTTTACTGACAATTCTGACAATATCAGGCTGTTAAAAAAATAGCAAAGCTGAAATAGATAAATAACATAATTGTCAAAAGTAAAATAAAGAGAGAAAACTTACTTCTATTCCTTCAAATTCCAATCACAAAATTTCGTCTCTAAATTTTTTTGTTTCGTTTTTACAGTCTGAAAAATACATTCCTTCCCCATGCAAAACTGCTCTTGATGACATTTGGGCATATTAAAGTATCCTACGAGCAATAACTGCCGTATGCTTTATGAAAAATTGAAAAGCATTGACAGCTATCACTCGTAAAATAAGTAAATCAACCCAGCGTTCCTTACAATGCCTTAGCAAGCTTCCAAGTTTTCCATTTTCCTAGCTCATTTTCTGAATGTTTTCACTTCTGTCAACACTTATTTTTAGTCTGTTACAATCCTCAAATAAGTTTTCTTTCTTTTAAAAAGGTGTATGACTAACAAATCCAAATTATATCCTTCTGTATCTTACACAATTATTTTCCTCCCATGACATACACGACTTTAAAAAATGGCTGCCGTTTACATTTTACAAAGCCAGGTCTAATATAAATTCGCAGTAAGTAACAGAAATATGGATGGATGGTTGGACTTTTTCTCCTACAAGAATTGTTTGTTTTTATTATTAAAACAAGCGATCATTCATATTTTTTAATAAAATGAATAAATATCACATTCATTTAACCTCCATTGGCGGACTTATTTTTCAGCTCAAGACTTCTTGTTTTTAATGAGAAATTCCCTCTAAATGGGGCTCTCAATGGGGGGAACAGATTTTAATATCAACGTTAAAATTATGGAAATTTCGTTTTAACTTGTTTTAAAGCATAAAATAAAAAGAAAATTTGTCTGTTTGTTGTGTAAGATGTAATTTTATTTCATCTCGTGAACTTTAAAAACAGTATTCTCACTCGTGGCTACGCCACTCGTGAGAATACTGTTTTTAAAGCCCACTCGATGAAATAAAATTTCATCTTACACACAAACAAACAAATATCCTCTATATAATTATGCAAATAAAATAATGTTCAAACATCGAAGAATATGTTAAATGTATACTGCAAATATTTGTGCACATTATATTTAATAAATTAGATGCATTCATTTCTTATTGGAAATTTGACGAAGAATTCGTAGAAAATAAATTTCTAATTACCTCCCTTTATTTACATGAAATGTTAAATTGGGTAATATCTTTATAAATAATGCTTATTGGAATTTAAAATATTGACAAATCTTAATTTGAGCATCATATTTATGAAATAAAACCATGAAAAAAGTGTGTTACAGGAAATTATGTGATCTTGAATTGTGATTCAAAGACATTATTTATATGATTTTATTGATGAAGGATACGAATAAATTACGAAATAATATCGGTTTCATCGGTGTATATCGACCATTTACCACCGGTTTAGAGTGCGTAGAAATCAACCCTCGATAAGATAAGAATCGCATATGCATGTAGTCCATAGCAAGTGTTTATTGCGAGATTTTCACCGTTTTTTTCTTCTCCTTTGCGTAAAGTGACACGATACGACAAGTGTTAGAATCTTTAATAAACGGGGTAACCCAGATTGGGCTTTAACTTCTTTTTCATTGTTTCAAAATATTAAAAGTACAAAAGCTCCAAAAGATAGCAAACGTGGATTGAATTGAATTTAGTTTTTTGTTGAATGCGTTTCATTTGTGACCCTTAATAATTATCTTTCAACTAAAAAGTATAAAAGAAATGTAACAAATAACCGTTTTTGTTACAAACTAGAGTCAAGTGTCCAGTCTTAATTTTTTCTAAATGGTTAACTTTAGAAACAAGTTTTGATATATTTCATCTAATGTTTTTCCACTTTGAACCAGTCCATTTTCTCTATGTTGCATTTCTTTAAATAATTTTTTACACATTCTTTTCAGTAAATTTATCTTGATTTAGATTCAAATACATAAGAATTATGCAATTTCATATGATATAAGGTTTTTTATGCTCCTACCTCAAATGACGATATATCCACTGCATTTTTACTTTCTGTTCCATTTACAGAACTATTATTTTCCATTTTAATAAAAACAAATAGTCCAAGTTCATGAAAATATTAATGAAAACATCTCGTAGGTATTGTATGCAGCAGAAATGTAACAGACGTTAGAAGAAGTTGAAAGTTTTGATATAAATTCGGTTAATGCGGTGAATATTCTGTAGGTAAAACATACGTTTTAATACTCCGCCTTCATTCGGTATTTCCCACACTGTTGGTAGTAATTCTAGAGGCTTTACTTCAAGCTGTTATAATGGCATGGTAAATATGGGGATCTGTCTTTGCATGAAATACTGTGTACTTCTATTGTACGCTTCCTCATAGATTCATGTTCAAACGAAGCTCTTAGCATTGCAATTTTTATACCTAAAAAACACTTAAGAATCTAATCTTAAATTTTTCATTGATGAAAATTAATAATTAATTAATAATTAATAATTCCTTTTAGATTATAAAGATTTTTGAGTCTTTTTACGTTCAACGCATTTTAATTATTTATTGTTGTTTTGAATTTATCTTAAAAGAACCAATGTCCACCAATAACATAAAACGTTTCTCAACTGAGATTATTCCTGAACGTTAAGGAAATACTTGCGTGAATCATTTAGCAAATGTATAACAGATCTCAGCTTATCTTTACAGCCAATTTAACATTACTTATTTACTTTATTCCCGACAGGTATGAGTTTAAGTACTTAAACAACTAGTTAAATGCTGAGGAAAGTTATTTAGAATTATAAAAAAGTCTTGATTTACTCTACAGTTGTTTAAAAATACTCTCTTTAAAGACAAAACATACTTTAATCTAGCACGAAACAAGCTTTATTTTTAACAGGATTTTCATAAACGTTCTAGGCGACAAGTCATGAATTAAAGCTTTGAAAAACACAAACGTATGTATCATGTCATAAAAATATGGTTCTTATAGAAAATGATTGTCATATACATGCTCACATTGAAGTAATAATTTCACCTGTTAGTTTATTGAACTTTTTGGTTGGGTATTAGCGTTTTCCTTAACTTTCTGTAACAGTATGAATAATACCCCGTTCAGACAAAAGAAAAAGTTATTATTGTTCATTATAGTATTGATGAATTGTTCGTATGAATAAACCATATAAAAAGGCCTTTATTATGTCTACCGAACATATCCTTGATATTTTATTCATTAAATAAGGCTACGTGGTGAATAGATAACTTTCTTTGAGAAGAATAATCGATTGAAAATATTTTTATATTTTTATTATTTAAAGGTTACTTGATGCTGAATGATAAACGATTATTGTATTTATTAACAATTTAAATATTAACAAAGAGCTGAACTTAATTTGTTTATATTGAAGCAAATATGTCTATAACAAAGATTTTTTTTCAAACTTTCAAATTCTTCTGTCATGAAACTGAGCATATCTAAGCTAAATACTATTCCTATTCTAAAACATGCTTTGTGAAGCTGACGCTGAATCTAATACATTTCTTTCGTTTCCGAATTGAAAAATAAGCAAAGTTTCCTATCTTATTATCCTGTCATTTTTTTAATCATGGATGACCATTTTGTATTTATTTCAGCCTTGCTCTCACGTCGATGGTACTCTCATATATAATATAAATAAATGTTCCTTTATGAGCAAAGGTGTAGT
The DNA here is from genome assembly GCF_026571515.1 of Ruditapes philippinarum. Classification (NCBI taxonomy): domain Eukaryota; kingdom Metazoa; phylum Mollusca; class Bivalvia; order Venerida; family Veneridae; genus Ruditapes; species Ruditapes philippinarum. The sequence continues at coordinate 147,730 of NW_026865530.1, read as the reverse complement.
TTTTCACCTGATTTTCTTCTCAAAGCGTCTATCATCTCTTTCATTGACATTCAATTGTTTGTAGCTTCCTGTTCAAATATCTGGCAACATCTGTTATTGATTTTCTTTTAAATGATATGTTATAAAGTCATAGCTTAATTTATTTTTGTGTGAAAGATAAATTAAACAAAATATACTAATCAAATTATAATCGCTAAAATCCGATTCTTTCTCAACGGTTTGTTTGTTTGGATTTTACGGCACGTCAACACATAAATGGCCATATCGTGCCGAATGCTATAATAGGCTTAAAATATTATGTAAAACTTTAAAAATGATAATAGCCGAATGCTATAATAGGCTTAAAATAGTATGTAAAACTTTGTAAATGATAATAAAAAAGAGCCAATTAGATCCTTGAATACAAGTTTATCTCTTTCAAATAATCGATAATGTTTTTTATGGAGTTCTTTGAGTGAATTTACATTATAAAATATATTACGGGCCGGTGAAAAATCATGACATTCCAGAAGAAAATGCTTGACTGTCACAGTAAAATTTTCATTGCAAGCTACACAGAAAGGGACATTGTCATTTGTAAGGAGATAAGAATGGGTAACTTTCTCAACGGTTATGCAATGGAAAAGAAAATAGCATTTAATTTATCATTTGCACGATTTTAAGAAGTTGAAGTGAGAGTTTAAAAATATTGACTTTAAAGACGTCGCTAAAACAATTTAATGTTTTTAAATGAAAGAATTAGTGATTTTTATTGAAGTCAAATTTCTTCTTTGTATAAATGTTGCTACTTTATGAACAATAATTTCATATTCAGTGCTACTTTCTTCAAGTGATGAGTATCTAGCATTCTCAAAAACCATTTTTAAAACTCTTGTTTGCCATTTCTAGAGATGGAAAAATTAGTTCATTCATGATGCATAATGTATCTTTAGATAGTAGACATTGAACTGTAATATAAGCAGTTGTGCATTAGGGGGGCATGTGAGACGACGTCCATGGTTGTTTTCTATTATGAACAGCCTCATTAATATCGAATCATCGAGTTTTCTTTTGTTAATGTTTGTTTTATAAAGATTGTGTTTTGTTAATATGATTATAACATACATATTTACAAGGATTGCCTTTGTTTTTAATTTGCATATTTGTATCGATTGTGTATCTACAAACAATAATTGCAGTTATCATAAACCACCTTAATTAAATAACTGCAACTACGCGAAATTTTTCTTATATTAATTGTCCCAGTCAGTACTCGTTCTTTTCATCATGGAAAAGTAATAATATTTAACGAAAAACTTATCTACACAACACTCTTAAAATATTACACATATTACCACTAAGCATTGACGTAAAATACACTTAAATATTGAAAAACAAATATTTGCCACTGTACATAACATAAGTTTAACACATATCAACCCATTGGTTAGATCATCATTTTCTTATACGTGAAAAACCCTTTGTTAGAAAATTCATAATGTCGTGTGCTAACAACTTAAAGTTCTTGTTTTAGGGCGGGGCAAATGGAAAACATCATACGCATTTCAAAATTGTTGGCATACATATGTTTATATCATTTGTACAAACAAAGTATAATGTACACATAATAAAATACATCTACAAAACAAATGAACTACGTATAACTTTAATGTACTAGTCTCTGTGTTTACCGTTAGTTAACTTCCTTCGGCTAGGATTAGATCGTTTAGCACGACATTATTGTTGTGCTTGTGGTATTTCTAGTTTCAACTTTTCGGCATTTTCTAGTTGGGTGGTTCCAATATTCCTACTTGAATAATGTTGAATCACCCTTAGGATATGTTGCCTGCTTTTTAAATGTGTCTTTTGACGTCTAATCTGTGATACGCAGGCTTCATAACCTCTGATCCCCTTTCAAAATTCCATTTTATTTAGTTCCGCCCATTGTTTTCTCGTTCAGGGCACACGCTTTTTATTACTTGGGGACCATACGCCGCTTTTCATTGAATGGCACGGAAGTGTCACATTGAAGGTTCCATGATAACCGCCGTATGAACACATCTGCGGATGTTTGTTAATTCAAAATTTACTATTTCATGTGTAAATGTTGAATTCTGCTTAAGCCGGTGCTAGGGGGCGTGGACGGTAACTTGCACTTTCCAGTACCGTCCATGAACAGGCTAAATTAAACCGAGCCTGCAACATTTATAATTTTGCCGTGTTGAGCTTTCTTGAGGGATTCTGTATTTATCTATTTTATCATTTTAATAATTGATTTTTAACTCATGAAATATAAGACTGAAACGAACCTTAGATATACCCAAAAACATTATTACGGTCAAACGTCACAGTTGTATTTTTCAAGCGCATCAGCGTCGGAGTACGTTCACATCATGCATTTTCTTCCACCCCGCTAACGATTTGTGTCATTTTGACAGATTGGTTCAGTTTTCTGGAAAAACGTCTATGCCAATCTAAAAGCTTGGTTTGACTAAAAAGTTGTTTGGGGTTCCTTTTAACATATCAAATGTTAAAGGAGATTGTCCGAATGATTGACAAATGTGTGTTATAACGCTGTTTTCCGGACGCTTTTGCGATGCTGTTTTCAAATAAATAAACGTTCCACCTACAAAGCATCATAGGTTGATTTCACAAATTACGCGAAATTTAAGTATGTATGGCATGTTCTGGTTTTACAACAAGTAGCCGCGAATTATGGACAAGATCATTATTTGTAACATGTATTTTAGTGTGTATTTTAAAATATCAACGTACATATACAACGTCTTGTTTTTATTATTAGCTGCGGCGCAGTGGCATTACCGTGTTTATTTTACACGGACTGGAAGGGTAATCGGCGACATTAAATAAGTAATATTGTAAAGTCGAGTAAGACTTTACAATGGACGGTAACGGGACGGTAAATGGACGGTACAATGGGCGTGGACGGTAACTTGCACTTTCCAGTACCGTCCATGAACAGGCTCAATCAAACCGAGCCTGCAACATTTTACAATTTTGCCGTGTTGGGCTTTTTTTAGGGATTCTGTTTTTCTCTATTTAATTAAAACATTTAACTGTATACATATATAAAGTTAATGAAGATAACACGAAATTTATCAGATAAGACAAATAAACAAACTCTGGATCTTTTGCAAATTACTTGAACTTCACCATTTCATTGTTGTATTGTCTACGTGAGAAATAAGACCAGAAGCAATCATCTAAGCAATAGCTCAACTTCTTTTGTTTAGAACAAAAAAGTACATTGCACTCATCACCAATTGACTGCGTGGCATTTGTGTACGACGATGTAATGAATCGAAACTACGAATTTCCTGTAAAATACAATTATCTTGATGCATTTCTTAGTTTCCTATTGGTCTTATTCCAATGCAAAGTTTCCAGTATAATAGATCGGAGTCTCCTTTATTTTATATGAAACCTGGCGCTAGCCTTAAAAGTATGTTCACAACATATTTGCTTGCTTTGCACGGGTGTTAGTCGGCGCAGTGATTTGATGTTTTGGTATACTAACTCAACAATGTTTTAATAAAGCACCAATTTTGTGAGGTAGTCCCAACCTACCCACTTGTCCCATACCGTTCCGGATTCGCCAATGCAAAAGCTCGTTAATTCCATCTTCTACGAATTGACTCGGTAAAATGTATATCACGAGCATGTTCAAGATCATGGCATTTAAGAAGAAAATTCATTGCAAGCTATGCAAAATGAAGCATCCCCTCCTGTTTAAAGGTTAGAATGTGTACTTCCGTATGTCCAATTCTGCATCTAAGAAGAACAGCTTGATCGTGACGGTTAAGGAGAGTTAGACATTTTAATTTATCAATACAATGGTTGACATCATGAAGTTTGGGAAAGTAAATACAGCTTTGTCCCAATTTGGTTTCCATTCCAAAGAAATATTTTTTTCCCTTAGGATTAAAAATTTGTAAAATGAAAATTTCACAATTCCTTAACCAAAGCATCGACATTTTCTTTACCTCGTATTTTTATGTGGATCCAACATAATTTGACTGATATAGTTTTTAAAATACATGTATCATGAAAGTGCAAAAGGGAGTTTCTTCTTACTTTCGATTTTTGTGTCGCCTCTACGGAATAGTGGCGACATATAGGGATCACTTCTCCGTCGTCTGTCTGTCCGTCTGTCTGTCTGTCTGTCCGTCCGTCCGTCACAAAACTTGTCCGGACTACTCCTCATAAACTACTGGTGCAATTTCATCCAAACTTTACAGGAATGATCAGTATCAAGTCTAGTTGTGCATATTGTCAGCATTTTCCGGTTCAATGATTTTTGTCAGAGTTATGGCCCTTTAATAATTTTAATTTTTAAAGTTTGTCCCGACTACTTCTCTTATACCACTAATGCAATTTCAATCAAACTTTACAGGATTGATCTGTAGCTCAAGTCCTTGTGCATATTGCACGGGTTTTCTGGTTGAATGATTTTTGGTCAAGTTATGGCCCTTTGATAAAAAGGTGTTTTTTTTCTGTGTGTTGCCATACACAAAAGCTTGTCCGGACTACTCCTCATAAACTACTGGTGCAATTTCATCCAAACTTTACAGGAATGATCAGTATCAAGTCTAGTTGTGCATATTTTCAGCAATTTCCGGTTCAATGATTTTTGTCAGAGTTATGGCCCTTTAATAATTTTTATTTTTAAAGTATGTCCCGACTACTTCTCTTATACCACTAATGCAATTTCAATGAAACTTTACAGGATTGATCTGTAGCTCAAGTCCTTGTGCATATTGCACGGGTTTTCTGGTCGAATGATTTTTGGTCGAGTTATGGCCCTTTGATAAAAAGTGTTTTTTTTTCTGTGTGTTGCCAGATACGCAAAAGCTTGTCCGGACTACTCCTCATAAACTACTGGTGCAATTTTATCCAAACTTTACAGGAATGATCACTACCAAGTCTAGTTGTGCACTGTCCGTCTGTCTGTCTGTCTGTCACAAAATTTGTCCCAACATGAAATTGGCCATCATGAGGCGACACATGTGATTACTGATCGCTCTTGTTACTTAATGGAAGGGACAGTGAATCTGAAGAATTAACTACCATTATGCTTTAAAATGTAAAACAATGCTATATAAATGACCTTCATTTCTACAGTAAATATAGATGCATTATCAGGTAGCCTTAGTCCAGATGTAAAATAATTTTCAATGACAGCTATACCTACTATGTAAACCATCCTTTAAACAGTCTGTGTAAATTTCGATAAAATTTTCATGTTCATATTTGAATTTTGAAAAGAGGTCTTTGAAATTTTCAGGAAAATTTGATAGTTTGAACTAAAAAAAATTATGCTTGTCAAATTAACGTATCCACAAGTATATCACATGACATTTGAGTTAGCCGGTGCAAGATTTTGTCAATTTTGCACACATTTCCTTTTTTCATATTTTGTAAGAGGGACCGTTTATCTACAGGCAATCGTGACTTTCCGTTCTGTCCAATTCCTAAGACTATTTTTTACACTTTCTCCCATTTATTTATTGGCAGATTTTTTCATATTTGGCAAGGAGATAACTTTCATAGCATTCAAGGGGTCAAGTGTGTCAATGATATTTGAAAGGATGACAACTTGCACGGTTTTCTTGCTCTTAATTGAGGTAAGGGTTATTTAGATCAAGGTCACCTGTGCTTAAGATTGATTTTACAATTTTGTCAATACAGACTTTTATATGGACACATGTCTTCTCGTCTACAGTAAGTTTCTTTCTCTATGCCCCTAGTCTTACTTTTTTTAATTTACACCCTCCCCTCTTCCCCAGGTCTCCTGTCCCCTTCCCCTGTGCCCTTTGACTTTGTAAGGCTGTTTCTCAATCATTTTTTTCTTTAAATTCATTATCAGGGACAAATTATTTCCTATTATGCAATCATTTATTTGTTTTCTTTGAAGTAACAAATTATTTATCATTTTAGTGATTGGCCTGTCCGTGATTTGCCTTGTACCCTGTCCTATTTTTGTTTGGGGTCCGCCTTGGCTCCTTGCCACTGTTGCTTGTTGCTGGGTCATATGGTGGTTGTGTTTATTGAACACCGTCTTTCCTTGTTTATCTTGTTTATCATATTTTAACATTTGATGGAAAATATATCTTACACATACATTTACAAAACCATTTCAATAAGTTATCTTAATTAAAAAAACTGTCTCTTTAAGCATCATTTTTGGTAAGTTATCTTAGGGTTTTGATGTTGACGCTGGTGCGACTCGAACGTGCTGTGGTGATCGGCAAGTGGTTTGAAGTGCTTAACCACACGGCCACGAGCGCCCTTATTGGCTTTTCAGTAGTCCGGGTCTCCTTTGTACGACATTATAAGGCGAAAAAAAGAACTGATCAATGAACGCATTCCATTACATAGAACCACTGACAAGCAAGGGAATTCATTGCACAAATTCAGCAGTTAAACAATTAAACTGAAAAGGAGTTTCATTGGAAAACTTCGTGTTTGCCAATTTAGGATGACTTGAGATTATTGAAGCATTTAGAGTTATTCTTCAGCAGCTTGTTCTAAGGATTGTCACTTACTACTTAATTCTATAGGGTAATTACATTCTTTTAAAACATGTACAACTTATGAATAACATATGTTGCGTGAATAAAGATTCTCAATAGAATTGAGAGTTTTTGTCATTTTTTTAGTCTTTTTCTTGTACTCAATCAGTAATCAGTAATGTTGCACGCATGCAATATAAACAATTTGAATACTGAAATTTCATATCGCGTTTGATTGATTAAGCGTATTCGTTTGAGTTGTGTGTATCATAAATAATGAAAATGTTAGACAACCGCTAAGTGGACCTCCCTTTTATCTTGCATGGTTAAAATTCCTGTTTACATCAACAGTTACAAAATCTGAATTATATAACTCATCAAAACACGTGTCACCTGAATTAATAAAGGTGTTCATTAGGACTTTTTTATATATCGAAGAAAGATAAATTATAAAACGAAAGATCAATCGTTTTGTCTATCCGAGCATACATTCAATGTTTTATGAGCTTCTTTTCGTTCATTATCTAAGTTTTAAAAAAACGGAAACCAGATAAATACAGAAAAACATTTCACGACATTACTGTGTTTGAACTGTCTAAGCTCTTTTTATCTGATCAGTTTTCTAGTTGGGTGGTACCAGTATGCCTACTTGAATACTGTGTAATCATCCATATGATATTTTACCTGCTTTTTAAATTTGTCTTTTGAAAAATGTCTTTGACGTGGTTTCATAATTTCTGATCCCTTTCAAAATTCAGTTTTATTTTGTTCCGCCTATTTAGTTCTTGTTTTGGGCACACAAATAATTTTAAGGACGTGTTACTCTCACGTTTCCTAACTGTAAGAATACATATGCGGATGTTTAAGATTTCAGCAGTAGAAATAAAAAAACTGTATTCATACTTAGTTTAGAGCAAGTTAATGTAAAGACCTCGCTTACAATTGCTTTCGAACCCCTATGTTTACGATCAATATGACTTCGGCTTAAAATAGAAAAATTATTTTTTGTCAAACTAAATGAAAATCTAGAGTTAGAATGAGAATGGGCTATGGATTGTTATTATTATTGTTATTATATTTCATAATTCTTTACATAGGTCTATAAGTATAAAATACAGGTCAAGTTCAAAGTTTGCTTACGCCTCTTATTAATTTTTCACACAATTTTATCTCTTTGTGGTTTTTAAATATGTGTTCCAGATCATTACTTTTCAACAAGGCATTGAAACGTAATCTTTTTTTACATAGGTAGACGGTCATTAAACATCAAATAATACAGGTCGAGTTCGACATTGTCTTCAAACCACAAAGTCTAATTTTACACATAGTAATTTCTCCTTCTTGCCTTCGTTTATCATTGATAATTTCATTTGTTTTACAAAAATAATGGTAAATGTTCGATTATACTTTTTAACAAGGCAATTTAGTGAAATAATTATTGGTACACATATGAAACATCAGTAAAGTATATAGTATAATTCGAATAATTGTATTGAAAAAGTCACATAAATATATAACAGAGTTCCCAGATATATGCATATTCATTGCTTTGTCTATCGGCAAGCAATTAAACGACAATAAGGGTTATATGTCATTGTAAAAACGATATGACGTACATACGTATACGTAATACTAACGTGTACTAGAGTGCAAACGGGTGCATAAGTGTCTGAATCTTCTTCCTAAAGAATTTATTCTTATCTAAAGTATAACTGGAAAACTAGGTCACAGAGGCTGTTGTTTCGGTTCAAATATCTTTAAAATTATTCAGACTATTTCTAGCTTAAGCTCGTATATGGGTTTTCTGGGGTCAAAAACTAGGTCACACAGTCGAAAATATGAAAAAACCCTTGCAAAGACAGTAAGAGTCCAAATATCCTTGAAATTGATCAGAAAGGTTGTATGGATGATTTGTAGCTTCAGTTAAATCTGTCAAATTTTAAATAATTATGAATGAGAACATAATAATTGTAAATTATTTCAAAACATCAAGTACGTGTATAGAAAACGTTAAAATGATGAACAAGACTTCAAATGCTTTGTAACATTTTATTTGACAGACACGTGCGTGGTGAAATGTTTTAAAGGGACGATGCCAGAAACAATAATTCGTATAATCATGAAATGTATGCTGTTGATTCAACAATAAGGAAACTAGTTATCTAGACAACTATAATAAAAAACCATCAAGTTAAAATATTTAATATAGAATTTCATTTGTTAAAATACAATGTACATGGCGTATATAATTTATTGAAAACCGATTGTTTATGGATCTGTTGACACAAAAATAAATTAAACATGTTAAAAAAGAACTTCTAATCTAAATAAAACGACCGGTTTAAGAAAGATCAATTCAATCTGCCAGCTCAAGCCTAATCTTTGTATATCGATATCCATGAAACATTGTATCACAGTTATTTACAGAAATACAGCCACCGTTAATCCCTGCGTGATCGTAAGAGACTAAACGGGTTCAAATTACTGGATTCTATGCATCTTTTACCTTCAGCAGTAAGACCCCTGGTGTTGCTTTCAGTTTGTAAAATATGATAAACACACCCGAAGTTAGCCAAAATAATCATGTCTGTTTAATCAAACCGAGTCTGCAGTTTTTATGTAATTTTGTTGTGATTAATTCTTCCGAGGGATGAATTTGTTTCAAGATTTTTATAAGGAGCCTACATGAAGCAATAACAAAACGATAAAAACAGTGCGATAAAACGATAAATATATTTTTGTTGTTGTCTCGTTATTTCGTGTTGTCGCCATTTCAACTGCGACAAGACGAAGTTGTGACATGGCAGATATCAGCAACCATACTTTTGTGATGATAACTAGAACTTTATTCGTTTTATGAAGATGGAAATTTTTAAAAGGCCATTGGTGTTTGGATTTGTATAATTTTCAACTAAACAATAAAACATGTAGAACATGACCTTCATCAAAATAACATATTCATATATATACCTGTTTTTGTTTTTAAAAGCTCTATTTTAGATTTCTTTTAAGAAATGAAATAGAATATTGTTTTTTTTTAAATTTGTAAGACTTTTTCTGCTTAAGTTAAATGAATAGTGTCCTTGAATTGTTACATTATTAGAGCCCTTTCGCTTTGAAGCAACATTCACTATTTTGCGTATGATACTACAGGCACGCGAATCATTTCATGTTTGCATGAAAACAAAAATGTTTTGGTTAGTCATTAATCTATGACACAAAGCATTTTTGATACTTCTATTCTACTCAAAGGTAAAATATGCTAGACTTTAGTATAAATTGTATTCATTTCTGTTTCTTAATTCATCTGATCTTGTTTTTTGAACATGTAGGATCTGAGTGACTACCCAGAGGAACGCGCCTAGTCACGTTGACGTCACTTGTGTGCTCATGCCTTCATACGATTGCCCAGCCTGTTGGTCTTTTTGCCCGCAAATGAACAGTTTGCGATTGAATAACATGAATATAAGAGGATTACAGGCACTGTTTAGTGGGTATAGACAGCCAAATATCAGATGAGCTTTGAATCCAATTGTACCTTGGTGATAGGTGTTCATTAACATGACTACGAAATATGGCGTCCAGCATATAAAGAAAGCTGAAAAGAAAAATTCATATGTTTATTAGTTACACCATGAAAAATTCAAAGACATTCTTATCTCATTTTATACTACATGGATGATTTATCATACTTACACAAAAAGGTATAAATTTAATTGTTTTCATAGCTCATTTGACATATATCAAAGAATATGAATAGAACTACATGTATACATCCTTCTCTTACTAAGCAAAATAATAATTACAAAATATTAAAAATCAGCAGGAAATGTTTTAACACATTATTTGATGAAGCAGATGCTTTGTTTATTTCACAGAATGATACATACCCAAACACACGACCAATGTCATTTTAATGCTCTTTATCTTTGCCCTTGGTAGGAGACCTTCGCTTAATGATCTATTACCGTGAAGTCGATCTATTTGATGAAATAACAAAATGAGTTTACACAAACACATATTTTACTTATCTAAAGCATGTCTTACTCAAGAGAATGAGTAAAATATTAATTTCTAGTCGTGTTAATTATGTTTTGTATTGTGAATTGTGATAGCACTTTCTGCTGAAGTATACATTTCTTGGAATAAAGTCAAGTATATCAATGAGTTGGATAAATGATCAAGTTTGATGCGTATGTTTATTTTTATAAAAGGCAGACTATTCTGAAGTATATTTACATGGGTTCAAATCCTTAGTCTTTTATAGTAACTATATCGTAACAATTGTATATTCTTATGCAGAACTATCTTTAACTATATGTAATTACCAGTTGATATCTTTATTATCATCACTAATCGACACTAGAATATTCTTTATTTATCGTATTTTATATATCTTACCACTGCTTTCACTGGTATCTATCTCTGATAATTTCAGTCTTGAACGCCATTTCATCCAGACTACGATACAAATACCCACATAGCACCCTGTTATACCGATTGTTGGTAACACATATATTATTACTGCAACTATTAAACTATACGGCTGTAAAATACAAAATAAAGTCAAATTGTATTTTCATTGATTTTGTTTTCTGCAACAAACCTTAAACCGAGGACTATCAATATAAAAATGATTTTTGAGGCTTTTTGAAACAACATTAGTTGTAAGCAATCATAATTACGGTCAAGATTTAACATCTTTAAATAAAGCAAAATCTCTAAATAAGATAAAAATATGTCCAAACCAATAATAATTTGTAGTTATATATCTGATACAGCAGGCCAAAACTTGGTATATACCTACATTTAAGATTTTTCTGTTACATTATAATTTTTGTTGTTGTTTTTGTTTTTGTTGATGTTTTTCTTTTATTGTTGTTGCTGCTGTTTTCTTACATTTCTATATTCTAAAATAATATTTTTTTAGGCTAAAGGAGCTCCACAGAGGTGTCCAAAATTGTAAACAAATTTCCACACATGTTACAATATTATTACTAAAATAACAATTACTACATTTTAACCAACCCTTTATCAACAATTACGCTAGAAAATGCATTTTTACATTAACTTTTGATACGAAAATGAAAGTTAGTTATCCAGACATGTACTGAAGTTACTCATAATTCATCGGGTATTACTTACATACGCAACGGAGATTTTTGAGGGCAACGGATTAAACGGGGCAAAAAGTCTATTGATTTTTCTCAACACTCTAACCGATCGTGTTTATGTTACTTAAGTATAATATAGAAAAATTGTATAAAAGCTATTCAAAGTAGCAATTTTGAAGTCTTGAAAAATTAAACGCCAGTGAAACAGACAGTTTCTCGACAAAACGGTGATATTATATACATGTATATTCTTTAAAATTTTTAGAATACTGTTAGTTAATTTATACCTATATTCAACCAAAAATAAAATTATCTGTTAACTGAGTGTAAGAAATTAAAGCAAGTTTGTTTTGATGTATATTGAAAAGTTTCAATTTCGATATTTTGAAGAACTGGATGTAGACGAACAAAGTGCATCGGTGATATGTATACTATAACGAACACAATGTAATCACACTAGTAAGAATATTTAACTCTGTATATTACGTATTTAAATCAAATAGAGTTAATGACATTCCATCCTGTAAGAAATGATAAATTTAAAAGCATGTCTCATTTGATTTCATTTTCTTATTTCGGGGGTGGGGGCTTTGTCGCACAAAAACAGTGTAGGTCATTATGGCGACTCTTTTGCTTTACTTGTGGATAATAAACTCAGGTGCCCCTCTTTGCAAAATTGTTTCTGGCACCACAAACGGGCATCTGAGTACAATGAGTGACGTTCGTAGACTATCTTGATAGTATTTACATACACGTTCCAAACACACTTATATCTGAACATTACATCAAATTCAAGTGTACTTCTGTCATTATGTATGTTATTCAATGTTTATGATTCTATAAGAAACTTGTTTAGAATTTAATGATTTTTCGGTGAAAGTGATATGGTTTTGATGTACTACAGATAAGATATAAGTGCTGAAGGCATTGGAAAAACGGATAAACTAACACATTTTCACTCCAGTTTCACAGGTAAAAGAATTCTTTATGCCAGGTTTTAGGCCTTAATATCAGTAAAACCTTTCATTTTTGAGACTTCTGCTCTTGATAATAATTTATACGAGTAAAATAAACCTCCTTTTATGGGAAAAGAAATTAATAAGTAGCGTAATGACCCTTGATTTCTCTATCATAAATTTGTTTTTTTATTAAAATCTTTACTATTCTTATATTAAGAACTTTCTGTCTACTACTTAAAATCTTCCGTGGTATTATACGAAGGTCCGATATCTTTCGGTAAAAGAAAGTAAAGGTTACAGTCTATTCATATGATCATGACTGTAAAAAATCCTATTTTGTGAACCTAGTAATACTGCTGATAAAGATTTTGCAAGCAATCTGGTGTACCTCTCTTATTGTTTAGTGCTAACACTTAGTATTAAATTCCAAAGAAAATGTCTTAGTTGACCTTTAACGTTTGATGACGGTAAAATTATAAAAACCCAAATACTTACAAATTAATTGTAATGCCTGTAACTGTGATATTTTCGATCATGCGTTTAAAATACTAAAGAAAGTAGCTCTATAAATTTTCAAAACGAAATCCTGTATTACCGAAACAATTTACAAAGGATTTTAATACACTCATTAATCTTCGAATTACGAGTAACAGCCACCTTATCTCCAGAACATACATATAAAAAACAAGATCAACAAGGAATGGTAGCATTCAATGAACGAAAAAACCCACACGACCAAACGACCCTGGGCCGGAGCAAAGATAACAATGAAAAAAATACCTTAAGGCTTTCAAGTGGCTAATAACAAAACAAAAAGAAAACAGAAAAAAAGGAGAAAGAAGAGACAAAAGTAGGGTTAAAAAGACGGGAAAAGTAAAGATTTCAGAACTATAAAGCAGGAAAAGTCGGGTTCTCTTCCTAACTTATTTATGCAATCAAATGCACCAGCTCAATATGCACCCATTGAATTATTTGAAACCAGTCTAGTCACTCGTGTCTAACAGCCAGATAGTCAGAAAATGAACCTAAACTTTAATAGAGCCAAATTGTTACTCTTGTCCGACCTTCTTGATAATGTTTATCATATGCTAGTTGCATAAAACAGGTATTAATTACCTATAGTTTTGAATGTCTAGATCAAAAACGTAGTTATCTGCTTATCAACAAACATTCAAGGCGGATAAATATGCAAGAATGTGTGAAAAATTATTAAAATAAAATTTCAGATCTTTCTACAAAAGGACATCGATTTTTTCTTGCAAAATTTTAATTATATGCACTAGGCACATCTAAAATTATTTACTAGTTATTGTGATGCCTGAATGTCCTATAATGTCGCCTGATTCATTCTACATTTAGCCAGTGATTTCAGTGCTTTGATCCGAGTTGAAGAGGAAACGATATCGTTTTCTTCGGAATAACATTTTGTGTGTGCACGTGTGCGTGTGGTTTTTTTATTCTTACAATACTCAAGATCTTGTACGTTGTATAAAATTTATTACGGTGTTTTTTCTGAGCAGGTGTCAGATAAACCAAAGTGACCTTTAAAATACGAACCATTACACTGTCTTGATAAGCCTAGATATCTTGATATTTTTACCATAACAAAGTTTATACGTAATATTTATTAATAAAATGATAGCACTCAATATAACATAGAATATTTGTAAAGTTTGTATGTGTCTGTTTCTCACTCCGTACGTTAGCCAAATTCATCATCGTAACGGAGTAAACAAAACATGATTACAACACTATAATTGAAATATCTTTTGAATGATTTATCTCACAAGCACATACATGTATGTGAACAACAAGAAATTTAACAAACAAGCCAATAATTTGTTCTTAAATTTATGCAATGTTGATATATTCCATTTTCCTACTCCGTTGTTGCCAATACACAAAAAATTCTCCGTTTCGCATTTTAGTCATACCAAGACTCATCACGTGACCGTTATTTATAGACCGGACGTTCAGATTTACAAACTGACAGCGTTTAAACGCTTTTCCCACGAAACTGGAGAAAATATATATTTCAAACAAATTGCCAAGCCAGATAAAACATATAAATGTATCACTAATTTTGTTTAAATGTCCCTAATACGAGGGTAACAAAAAATATCGGTTAGTGAAAATTTACTTTTTTGTGACAGATAATGTTAGTGGAGCACCTTTAACATACAGTTTAATAATCGATGTATTACCTTCCACCAGCTTTCAGGCATGACTATATTACAAGAACCTTTTTGTTCATACATATCAGCAGAATCCGGATTTGCATTGATTCCTCGAGTGTAGGGTATGAAAAAGCTTGATCCCAACAAACTTAAAAGCCATGCCCCAAATACCATACCTTTGTCAAGATACCTGTATGCACCTACAAAGATAGATTCGTACGTATATTTTATATGGTTTGATATGATTAAGATTCCAGTTCTGCAAATATTTGTTTCATAAAGTAAATAGTTATAAAACTTTATATTAACTTGATATTGACCCTAATTATCAGAACAGTATCCGCATTCATTGTTTTATCTTAAAATCCATCTACATTTAATTTAATAGAAACGCCTGTTGGTCTGGTGAGATATTGATTATTGATGTGTAATGAAATAATGAATTGAAAAAACAATAATTTTAAAATTCAAAGCAAATAACACATTCTTTCAGACCACTCACAATTTACACATTAATTGGCATATTGTCACTATGATAAAGATATACCAAAATCAGACAAAACAGAGTTATGAAAGGGATGACCAGTTGAAATCAAAATTGTTTTCGTCTACATTAGCCGACTCTCAATAAAAGACACATTAAAGCCTTTAAACTGAAGGTGAGTTTTTCTCTGAAAAAAGGACAAACCTTGTTCTGTTCTTTAAATAATAGGTAGGGAGCAAGTTATATCCATATGACATGACTAAAATAATTAATGTTAAATAAATAGCCATTAAAATATCAAAACGTAAACAATGTAGTTATTTGTTTTGTAAACAAATATCTATATGACTATGGCTAATGGATAAATGAATCAAAATTTGGTTCGGAATATAGCCAGCGAGTTACAAGGTGTAAGATAATGTGCATTTTTTTTTTTAAATTAATTAAAATAACGACATTTTAATGTTTCATGTGCTTTTAATAAGATATTTATTGAAACTTATCTGAAAAAATACCGACCTTATCAGTATCATCACAGTTTTCAAATATGTTTACATTTATTATACATGCATATATCCAAAAGCATTTGATTACATTTACAAAAGTTTCTTTATTCATGAATGTGCCATAAAATAAAAAGAATTAAATTGATCTGTGCTTAGAGGCCTGTTATGACAAAATATTTTTATTTTTAGTTTCTTTTTATTATTCTAAAAATATCACGAATTGGCCAATTACCTGAAGCATCATTCGCATTTATTGCTTTTTTGGCAAGTTGTACAGTTATAAATGTTGATTATTTTGTATGGAAGTCAGAATACTGCTTTGTATACATTATCTACATTTATTACGAATATTTGCACCTTTAACGACACTATCTTCAGATAATATGCATCTAACATGCTCTTCAAGCATTATTTGAAACGCAATAAGAATGCTATTTTTTTAATTCTTTAATTCGGAAGTATTAATCACAACAAGATTACATGAAAATTGCAGACTCGATTTGATTGAGTCTGCATATGAGGGATAATGAAATAGTCCCTCATGTGGAGACAGGAAATTTTATTTTCTTCTGTGGAAAATGTGCCTTTAAGTCAGTGATCGAGGCTAGGACAGTTTTGACCAGCTTCTTCCCTTATGCTTAATTGCATCGAGATTGAAGCAAGCGGTGATTAAAATATCAAAAGGAATGTAGAAATGTGTCAGTTAATAAAAACTATTTAATGATGATTAGATCTGAGTTATCATTACTTGAGTGTGTCTAATGATTATTCAGAAATACGTGTATGTATATATTGATGAAATAAGAAAAGAAATCAAATGAAAAGAAAACATACCTATTCTAACAACATTCAGTGGATATTTGATTGCCAGAAATCTGTCTACACTCATACCGATCAGAAGATTATTGGAAGCAATAAGAGCCATTGGTGAAATAAAACGAAATAGTCTACAAAAGATGTCACCACCGTACCATTCATTGTGCATTGCACTCTGTATACCATCTCCAAGAACACTGCAGAAACCCACAAGAAAATCTGAAATTTTATAATCATAACCAATTTTCAATAAGGTGTGAAAACACTTTTTTTTAAGTTTGATTTTTACTCTCTTTTTTCAATGCATGTTACATTTAACTCTTCTAATTATTTTATTACATTTGAATTAATTAAAGATCCTGTATGTTGTGACCAAAGTGGTAAACCGCACTAAATGAAATTATATATATGTACATAATTATGCAAATAAAAAAATTTTCAAACATTTGAAAAATATTTAAATTTTGTTTTCTGAAAATTGGGGAAAAAAATTATATGTAATCATTAAAAATATGCATTCAAAATTTTTATTGTTTAAAATTTTTACTTTTAAAATCTATAAAAATAAAGTTTTTTTTACCTCCGGGTTTTTTTACATGGGAAAAGTTTAAAACCGGTAATATCTTTTTAAATAAGTTTTTTAAACATCCCAAATTTTTAATTTTAAAAACCCTTAAAAAATTTTGTTAAAGGACTTTAAAAAATTTAAGGGGAATAAATCAATACATGTATAACGTTTCCCCGAAAAAAAGTGTTTGGGCTTTTTCACATCTCTAAAAAAATTATTCCCAAATCGTTTTTCTTGATTTTGCCCTTTAAAGTTTTGGACATCATTACCCCTTTCATGTTCAAGGTTGAAATTTTTTTAATTTTTTTTTTCTTCTTTGAAAAAGGGCATTTCATCAATAAAAAAACCAAAAACCAACTTCGGTTGTTGGATTATAAACAAGATAGTAAATCGGGCAGATAGGGGGAAAATGGATGGAGTATTTGGGTGGATGGATGGGAAACCCAGGGTAGCATTCTTTTAAAAGCGAGTTTTTTAAAAGTAACGTAAGTTTTAATCTTTTAGTGAATGTGTTTTTGTAAAAAATTTAAATTTTGATTTTTGGGGTTTTTTAAATTTCCCAAACAAGTTTTGTCTTTTGATAAAATTGCTACGGATATGTTTATGTAAATAATTTTACAGCTGGATGTATTTATTATATTGAATGAGTGTTAGTTTAATACTGAATGTATTGTTTTGTTTGTTTGTTTGTTTCATATTACGCATTTTCCCAACAGTATTTCAGTCATATAAGCGGGTAGTTTCCTTACCATCGTTCCTGGAGACTGAATTTATTGAACAAGTTAAATAAAATAATATTGCGCGAGCCTATGGCATCCATGATATTACTTTATTCAACGGCTTCAATAAATTCAGTAATGACCTTATACGAAGTTTGAAGTGAAAAAGAGCCATGTTTCATTGACGCGTCTACAGAATAACGCTAACATGTGTCTTAACGCTATGTTTATGTAGCGCTAATGATGGCACGTCAAAATATATGCATGACCGTGCAATACCATGTTAAAAGAGTAGCAAACGCGGCTCAGGTATGTGAAAAAAAATGGAATATTTGATTAGTTACATGTTCTAAATTCAGATAATGAAAAAAGAGAAGTGCTTTAAGAGATGAAAAGACAATTGCAATAACACATGTTTTAACTTTTTATGTGTATCTAAGATTAATTTGTTAAAGTTACATAATGTATTTTCTTACCAGCTATTGCTAAATGCAGTACAAAATAGAAGAGACGACTCTTTTTCTGTTTTCTAAAGACGAGGATAAAAATCACAAATCCATTCAGACAAACTATGATTGTGAACAAAAGTAAGGAAATTGTAGCAGCAGCTTCTTCATATGGCTGAAATATACCAACAAAAATGTTTTGTTTTTTTAGTTTTAGTTGAAAACATTATGAACATATTTAATATAATTAATTTCATCAAATACATATATTATACCAATCATGAGTTTATAACAAAACGCAAAAAGTTAGGCAACAAGTTCTAGCAATACCACATTAAATTAAAATTAGTACACAGCAGCTTCAATGCAGAGTATTATATACATATAATTTTTACAAAAGGTTCTTTACTGATTTGTTTTTAAATGGACAAATGAAGATGATAAGGCAAATTTTCATTATAATACGTTCCACACTGACTTTGATTTCCTATATAAAAAAGTTCGAAATTCCAATTGCATGGAGGGTCGGGCGTGCTTTTGTTCAGTATTGAACAAAACAGAGGTCACCATAAACCTTGTGAATGAAAATAAGTTTTTGTATTGAAGTGAAAATAAGATTAGTTTACATTTTATTTAGATAAGGAATTATGCAATAATAAGACTCTGTTATGCATAATGCTTGTTTTAAACCTTATTTATCATAAATCTTAAGCAATATTTCATTAACAATGCCGCAAGCTGGGACAATAATAGCTTCTCAAAGTAAATAGTTGTACTGTTGTACTGTATGTACATAAACTTGACAAAAACCACAAAAAACACACTTTGTCAGTTTTAAACATATAAGTCTGGTTACCATTAAGACGTCATAATAATTTTATGGCAATTTTTATATTTAAAATGAGTTTAACGAAATTGTAGTCTTAGTTACTTTGATATTCAAACAAAGAACATGTACCTTTAATTGAACGTGTCTTTATGGACAAGAAGCATTTTATATTTTTATATTTCTAATTCAGGAATCATGAGCAAAAGAGCATGCAAACATAACTTTAATGATCACATACACATGGACAGGTAGGTATTCATAGACACATTTTAAAGTTTTCCATAAATAATGTACCTTATGTTCACTGGTAATAGACTGGGGTGAAAACGAACATCTGTTAACTGGATGCCATGCTATTTCGAAAACATGTCATTATACGTATAACTCGAAAGATAATTAGTCATGATATTAAATTTTGAGTTGTTTTAAACTAATTACAGAAATACATTAAGATACATTCTTTGCCCCTTTTCAGCTTTAATCTCAAACAAATTCACCTTATGTACGTTATTGACAATATGGCCACACAAAAATGTTGTTTTCGCAAATCAATTTGACTCGAAATCAAAATTTGCAGATCGAGTTTTAAAGGTTAAAGTATCGTTTAGATATGTTTTCTATTTTGCGGCATTTATTTAATAATGAACCAATTTAATGTCATAATCATTCAAACGATGTGTTATTAAACATATTATATTCTAATGTGTTAAGCCTTTGGTTTATTTGATTCAGTTGCTGTTCTGTTTTTCTTTATTGATTTTATGAATAATGAGTTCGGATATGGCATGGTATTGACATACACTAGGTATCATGTAACTTTAAAGTATTAATCAAATGGTCATAAGTAATCATTTGAGCGTGTATTTTAATCGCTGTTGCATCTTTTTTCTACAATGTCATACTTTATTAATTCAATTGATAGTACATTTGTTTATACATCTGTCATTTTTTCAGTCACGTTTGAGATAAGCTCTTTAATAAATAAAATAGTTATTGATTTGAACAAATGAATTTGCGAGAGCTTAATGCTTTATTATTTTCAATGTTACCACACTGTTTGAGTAATTATTTTTAATTATAACAGTTCAGCATTGCATTTTAAATTATTTATAGAGTTTGACACAATAGAAAACAATAAAGGTCACGTTGGTTCAGCAAAATAGTCACTATAAACAGTAAATATTTTTCAAATAATTGCGAAGGTACTTGGGATAAACATGTTTATGATGATTGATAATTCATTAAAAAGCATTTCTAGTTAAGATCCAAAATAATCTTATTTGCACTTTATTGTTTTTCGTTACGTTGCTTTTCTTGTCAATGAAAACATTCCATGTGTTAAAAATCCGAACCATTGTATCACGCTGTGGGAATAGTAATAGTTGAATATCTAAGACAATATTTGCTAAAAACAATATTTTACTTCTCAAAAACATGCAAGCGTATACTTTTGTGTTTGTTGTTGTTGTGGTGGTGGTGTATTTTATTGTTTTTGTTATTCCTTTTTTGAAAATAATATATAATAAATTATACATGTATAATTCTTCAATTTTATTTAATTCATTGTTTATATTAATAAAATTTTGACCACGTGTCAATTCAATTATTTCGTTTTAAATACTCTTCTCTCAAGTTATAGGCACTAGTAACACTTGCTTAGTTTTAGTAATCCCTTACGAATGCAGTATTTCAATGAAAATAAATTCCTAAATGGAAGAAACTCTAATCGGGCTGGACCGTTGTTTTCTTTATAATTTAACGTAATTTTATTAACATTTACTATTTGTGAACAAAAGCATATTAATATGTACCGTAAAATCATTATAATTAGTATAAGTGTTTTATTACTCTTTAAACTAGGTGTTTATGAGCATATTATTGATTTAGTGGTAGAAAACAATGGTATGTAAGGGGGGGGTATTTCTAAAATACTTTATGACCTTATACCTTTCTGCCGACTATATAACCTTGTAAATGTTTTCAAAATCCCAAGCAGAGCAATTTGAATGTATTGTTATGCTTGTAATGCTTATTTAATTCAATCTGTCAAAATTTGAGTCCTAACTCGTCTTTTATAAATTAGAAGAAAATAAAATATACCGTTTTATCCTTATTCATCAATTTTCAACTGAAACAAAGACTATTGGAAGCTACTGAACACAACTATCTGAACGGTATTTGGACTTAACACATCTGTTATGTTTTAAACTTGGAAAATGATGGACATGTTTTGTTAAAAATATATATGAATTATCTGAACAACATTTATATTTCTTTTCTCTGACCGATCATTGAATGTTGCTTGAAGTAAAAATATATGTAAAATGTATTCAGAGCCTAATAGCTTTTTTAACCAAAGTAATAAATCTATGATATACGGAGCAAATAATTTGATAACATGTTTTTATACAACAGTAATCTCAGAATATGGAAATTGCTTGATAATTCTATTTCTGCTTTTTAATCATGTTGCAATGTTACATGAAATTATCCAACATTCATGTTTCGACATCAAAATGTCTCCATATACAAATTAGCATTATTATCGTGAGTAATAAAAACGGAATAAGACATAAGAACTAGATAAGCTGCAGGATAAAGTACTTGCGTGATAAAATGTTTCAAAGAAATAACGTAAGAAGCCTATATTTTGATAACATCTTCTTGATCGTCGGCCAAACAGATAAGCTTGGTAAAATTTGAAAACAAATTTTAGAAAAGTATGATCATACCAACAAACATACACAATAACACTGTAGTTTTTTTGTAAATACTCTTTCCAGAGAAAATAAATAAATAAAAAAAAACTATTTTATAACATCAATTCCTTTATTCAAGATTACAGATGTTTTTCAATACTCTTTTTTTTTTCGATAAATTAAGGTTGCCTTTCCAATTCAACTGTATCCAACATTCCCATTATACACATATTTAGGTGTGTAATTACTATATGATTTTATTGATGAAGGTAACGAATGAATTTTATCGAATATTTACCATCGGTTTACAGTGTGTAGAAATTGACCCTCGATAAGATAACTATCGCATATGCAGGTAGACCATAGCGAGTGTTATTGGGAGTTTATCGCCGGTTGTTCTTCTTTGTATATGGTGACCAGATACGGGGAGTGTTAGAATTTATAATAAAAGGGATAACCCAGATTAGGCTTTAACTTTTTTCCATTGTTTCAAAATATTAAAAATACAAACGGTACTAAAGATAGGAAACGTAGATTAAATTGAATTTTGTTTCCTTGTGCAAATGCGTTTCATTTGTGACCCTAAATAATGATATTTCAACTTGAAAGTTAATGCGGTGAACATTCTGTAGGTAAAACATACGTTTTAATACTCCGCCTTCTTGAGGGATTTCCCACACTGTCGGTAGTTATTCTAGAGGCTTAACTTCCAGCTGTTCCAGCATGGTTTATATGGGGATCCGTCTTTGCATGAAATCTATTGTACGCTTCCTCAAAGTTTCATATCCAAGTGAAGCTCTTAGCATTGCAATTTTTAAACTTTAAAAAAACTTGAGAATCCAATCTTAATTTTTTAATTCATGAAAAATGACAATTCCTTTTAGTTTATAAAGGTTTTTAAGCATCTTCTTACATCCAACGCATTTTATTTATTCATTGCTTTTTTGAATTCATTTTAAAAGAAACCCATGCCAATTAATAACATAAAACGTTTCTTAACTGATATTATTACTCGACGTTTAGAAAAATACTTGCGTGAATCATTTAGCACATGTATTACATATATCGGCTTATCTTTTAGCCAATTTAACATTACTTTTCTGCCTTATTCCAGACAGGTATAAGTTAGAGTATTAAAACAACTAGTGAAATTCTGAGGAAGACTTTTTCAAATAAAACAGTTCTTGATTTATTCTATATTTGTTCAAAAATACTCTCTTAAAAGACATAACATACTTCAATCTAGCACGAAACAAGTGTTATAACAGGATATTCATAAACGTTCTTGGCTTAAAGCTTTGATAAACAGGTACGTATGTATCATGCCATAAAACTATGGTTCCTAATAGAAAATGATAGTTATATACATTTATATACATGCTCACATTGAAGTTATAATTTCACCAGTTAGGTTATTGTACTTTTGTGTTAGGTATTAGTGTTTTGCTTAACATTTTGTAACAGTATGAATGATAACCCGTTAAGACAGAAGGAAATAGATGTTATTGTGATTTATATTATTAATGACTTGTTCGTATGAATAAACCATATGGAAATGCCTTTGTTCTCTCTTCCGAACATACTCTTGATCTTTTATTCATTGAATAAGGCTACGTGATGAGTAGCTAATTTTCTTTGAGCAGATTAATCGATTGAAAATATTAATATCACTTAGGTGTTTGTCTTTGTAAATATATATATCATACACGCAAAAAACATATTTAAAACTGAATGATAAAACGATTATTGTAATTATGAACAATTGAAAAATTAAAAAAGAATTATTTAAGATATTGAATTATGTTGTTTATATTATTGCGCATAACAAACAGTCATTATGTATTTTTACATTTTGAATTGCCGTCTTTAACAAAGATTACTGTTCACCTTTTCAAATTATTCTGCCATGAAACTGAGTATATCTTAGCAAGATTGTATTCTAAAACATGCTTTGTGAAGCTTACGCTGATATCTTATACATCTTACACTCTCCGAATTGAGAAAATAAGAAAATAAGCAAACTTTCCTTATCTTATTATCCTTTCATACTATTAATCAAGGATGACAATTTAGTATTTATTTCAGCTTTGCTGTGATAATAATCCCATATGAAATAAAAATGAATGTTCCTTTATGAGCAAAGGGGTAGTTTTCACCTAAAGCGTCTGTCTAATTAATTACATAATCTATTTCATTGACATTCATTCATTTGTTTGTAGCTTCCTGTTCAAATATCTGGCAACATCTGTTATTGATTTACTTATAAAATATCTATTATAAAGTCAAAGTTTAGTTTTTTGTGAAAGACAAATTAAAAAAAATTATCAAGTTATAATCATTTAAATGCCATTCGTTCTCAACTGTCATGCAATAGCAAAGAAAAAAAACATTTGATTTATCATAATTTACCATTTAAACGTATTAAAGAAGTTGAAAGTTTGAAAATATAAACCTTAAAAGACGTCGCGAAACAATTTAATGTTATTAAATACTTGAATGAATTTGTAATTTTGTATTGACGTTAAAGTTCTTCTTTGTTTAAATTGTGCTACTTTTATGACAAATATTTTCATATTCAGGGTTACTTCCTTCAGGTGATGAGTATTTTACATTCTCAAAACCATTTTTAAAACTCATCTTTGACCTTTCTATGATGGAAAAAAATGTTCATTTATGATGCATAATGTATCTTTAGTAAGTAGGAAATGAAATGTTATATAAGCAGTTGAATGCTGGGAGTGCATGTAAGATATCATTCATCCTAGTTTTAGGTTATTAACAGCCTCATAAATAACAAATCATCGAGTTTTCTTTTTTTAATTTTTGTTTTATATAAGGATAGTGTTTTGATAATATAATTATGAAGCAGAAATAAAAACACACCGAATGGACATTTACTTTCTTAATTGTCATATGGACTAATATATATCTTTTTCGGAAAAACACGTTGTTGATTTATTAGAATTATATACAAGAAAACATTGTATTTCTTACTTTGAATTCCTCAGCAGTATAATAGTCTGCGTAATCCTCTAAACTACTATTTGTGTCTATTGTTTCATTATCTCCAACATTATATTCCATGTTTGTACCTAACCTCTCACTAAAACATTTATTTTATCACAGTAAAGCTTATTGCCGAAGTATGTTGAGTAAAGAATCAATTAATAATAACCATATCTGTTTTGAATTATATCCATATATAAGACTGTTGTTATTTTTATGCTGCTTAAAAGTAATCAACAACCTGATTGCGGATGTAACAAGTTATATAAGATGTGAGCCGCAAAAGGATGTCGTGAGATTAAAAGGCAGAGCTCAGTTTCCAATACTTCTATTCTCACAGACACGATGTTGCTCACTCATATAAAATCAAATGACAGTTTTATTTGAGATATATTTCAGATATATTCAACATACTTCATACGCTTATCAATGTTATCTGAACAAGTGTAAATCAGGTTGGGCCAAACATTAAAAAAATTAAATCGGCTCTTGTCTCTTTAGCTTAGTAATGTTTAATACCACTTAGCAATCTACATCTGAAGGTATATTTGACATAAAAATCTGGAAACAAAGTGATCCGTCAACCTTTGTTTGACACTATATAATATATACAATCCTATTTATACAAATAATATAAACAATAAATATTGAAGGTAGCAATTATTTTTCTTGAATTATTAAACGTTCTTTAGATGAAAAGTATTCTTTATTTATTTGTGTTTTGTTTTTTCTTTCTGTTTTATTTATTTTTTTTTTTTGTATTTTTTATTTATTCATTTTTTAGGGGTGTGGGGATGTGGGCTTGTTTCTTTTTCAACTAATGCCAAATCGAAATAAAAGCTAAAGACACGCACTTTTAGTAACACTATTTTGTCATAACATGCTACTGCATGAGTGTTAATTATAGTTTAAAATTTACAGTATTTTAAAGCAAGATATAGTACATATTATAGAATTTTTTTTCACTTTATTAAATGTTACTTAAATTTCAATATAATCGTATTCATAAGATATTTTTATGCTTGACCATTATTTAAGAAAGTCAAGCTATGCTTCAGAAATCCGTTTTTTTTGTTGTTGTTTTTTTTGTTGTTTTTTTTTAAATGTCAAACATGTATTTAGTAATGTTTCATTTGACTTCCATACAAAATACTCAATCACTATAATAATACCAATTGCTGCGAAAGAAAATACAGCAAAATATAGTTTATATATAAATGTATATGGAAAATTAGTAAAATTTTGGAAATTGTAACAAAATACCAAAAAAAAAGAATTTTTGAGCAATAAAATTAATAGCATTTCTTAGGCACACATGGCCTTTAAGTGTATTTTTTTGTTAACATAGGCATTTAGTAGGATGTTTATATATTCATATATATATGTTCATATATCTATCACGATGTACATATTTATTAATTGGAACATTTTTAATGGTAAAACAATGTAACTTGGACAAGGTTAGCTTTTAAAAAAGCTAGTAGCGACTCGCTTCGTAATTTTTTTCCAGGGGTGCGTTTAAAATTAAAAATGATAGTTCTGTT
Source organism: Ruditapes philippinarum (assembly GCF_026571515.1). NCBI lineage: Eukaryota > Metazoa > Mollusca > Bivalvia > Venerida > Veneridae > Ruditapes > Ruditapes philippinarum. The sequence continues at coordinate 121,351 of NW_026865530.1, read as the reverse complement.
AGCTGAAGAGACTTCAGCGAACAACAAAATAAAAGTGAAATAAAGTTATGGAAGCCAGTTCTCTAAGTTTAACAAAGAGGAATATGAGTATATATGAAGATACATGTAAACAGATAGAATGAAGTCCCTATGTCTATGCACATTTACTATATGGCCTGTTGACCTTGACCAGAAAAATCTTAGATAGGTAGAATTCATAAAGATGTCTCTTTATACGAAGTTAAGTTGTAATATGTTATTTAGTATTGGAATGAGTGACAGACACAAGTCCTAAAGTAAACACAAGTTGTCAGAAAAGCCGGGATCCTATTAACAAAAAATATAGGGATCCAAGATTTTGACCAGTCTAAGATGTTTTCAGATAAGCCGGGATCCTATTAAAACATATAGGGATCCTGGGAATTGACCAGTTCAAGAATATAGTTTTCAGAAAAGCCGGGATCGTATTAAAATATAAAGAGATCCCAGGAATTGGCCAGTTCAAGAATATAGTTTTCAGAAAAGCTGGGATCGCATAAAAACATAAAGGGATCCCGGGATTTCATCAATTCAAGAATGTAGTCTTTGATTTTTCCAATTAATTAGGCATATAATTATAAGTTTTGGGATTTCCGCATTTTAAGTTTGTTAATAAATACCTCTAAATATATTTATATCCAAAGTTTGATTAATTTAACGTTTATTACATACAATAAAAAAACTTAACGTTTAATGTCCTTTCATTACGACAATAATCAACACAAATATAGTTTATTAGTATTCCCTCTATATCTTATACGATCCCGGATCCCGGCCAGTCCGGGCCTCCCGGACCCCGGCCAGTAAATATATACATGTACACTAAATACCGATAAAGGATAAAATGACCGGAAAAAAGGAAAAAGAAAAAAATGCACAGAACCAGATGTATTCTTATGTTAATTAACCAAACGAAAACTTACTACAGAGGAACAGGTGAGATCGCTAAAACAAAAGTCAGTGTAAATATGATTTTTTGAAAAGAATTCATGAAAACAAACATTTTAATCATCATTATATCTTTGCGCTCAAAATAATACTTGCTGCTTTTTAAAAATGGCGTGAAATTTGACGGTTTTTTTGACGCTATGTAAGATTAAATTTGATTGGCTAAATGGTTTTGGATCCTAGCCGTGATAGATAAATTCTGTAGAAAGCTGGAAGCCAAGCTTCGATTAAATTTTTGGATGGATTCGGAGTTTTAGGTTGTTTTTCAGTAAAATCCTAACGTAATACCGGCTCGCCGTGGCGAGCCGGCATAATCATATCATTATGGGCTTTGTAACTTGATATATTAAAAGATAGCTTAAGGACTTTTTATTTCAAATTTTTAGAGAGTAATTTATACTAGAATAATTGATTAAAATGAGTTGTCCGAGGCTTTTCCTTTCCGTTGTATGAAATACAGCGGGTATATTTTGCGACATTGAAATGTACATTTTGATATTATCGCGTAATAATTTAACATCCTAAGCAGCAAGTGAAATAATTATAAACAATCTAAATAAAGTTAAAGAAGTAGTTTTGTGATTATAAAAACCATTTCAATTTGAATCAAAGTTAAGATGCTCAAAAATGACTTGGAAAAATTGGGAATGCTACTAAACTCGTCATAATTACTTTGTAGCATATTATTACAACTGCTAGTGCATACTTGTTCATATCATTGGCCATGAAAAGCTGACAGTAAAAATTACTTTTCATTATTGCAAAATGGCCTGACAAAGCCGATAACTCCACACTCAACGCATTTTATTAATTAATTAATAGTTAGTGTCAAACATTGCTCATTTCATTATTTATTAATTATGTATCGCATAGCTTTCAAAACCGTAAACAAGCATCGATACAGATGTGCAAATGTTTTGACTTTTAGATACGATATAAATTAATTATTACAGACATGTCAAATATTGTTTTTAACATTCGGTGCTTTAATGTCTAAGAGAAAACGTAGGTTAGACTTCTGAAGCAGTTTGATCATTTTATTAACATTCATATATTTCGTTAATTTACTGCCAATAAATAATTGGCTTGTAAAGTGAATGTTATTATTAACATTTTGCAAATTTTTAGTGTTACTATCATAAAGATATGAAGAGAAATGATATAAAAAGGAGAAGAATTGTATAATACTGAGTCTTGATCCTATTTACTAAATTTATTTTAAGGTGAATTGACATACCGTTAATTACGATTCAAATAGATGAAATGGAACAAAAAGAAACTTACATTACGATGGCCTACCTGCCTGATACAGACAAACATAATAATGTGATCATGAGAATAATCAGTTAATTTAGACACAATAGAGCTTTTACTTTTTAATGCGCCAAGTGTTTGTTTCTAAAACTGAATCTTGTATTGAACTGAACTTGTATGTTTTCCTTTTATCAATTGTTTCAAAGGCCACTTTAATATGTAAGGATTCCATTTAATTATCTTCCCAGTGTGTTAAGTGGAATTTAATTGACTTAATGTTTTGTTTTTTTTTCATTTGATTTTTTTTTCACAAAAAAACAACTTATAACTGTATTACAATTAATATAGGAAATATATATTTATAAAATGTTGACAAGGTTATAATTTGTATTCACCTTTTAAAAGCATTATGTATATCTAAATAACAATAACTTAACACTAGGTTTAAACTGACTTTCTATTTTACAAGTCGAGATAAAGGTGTGACATTAATATATTCATATATTTTCACAAAAAAAGCTTATAAATGTGTTAGAAGTAATGTATTCACTGTTTATCAGGGCTATGCATATTCAAATAAAAATGACTAGACACAAGTTTTTACTTGGCTTTCTATAATACCAGTCGATAAAACGATATGATAGTCGTATATTCATATATAATATGTAAACAGGTAAGGTATACTAATCTAGCTGTTGAACAATTACAGTAGTGGTACCATGTATATGCTACAGAAAACAACACAGAACTATTAACGATCGAATACATCGATGTACCTTCTCCTAAAATGATAATCTATATTCGATGATCATTTGCTTTTTATCAAAGGCATTGCCAAATAAAATCACTTCAATAGGTTCCTCTTTAGGCTTAGGGATTTCCTTTAAGGGCTGAGGCATTAGAATTGCAGTCATCGTTTATCTCTGAGTGATCGTGAGATGAGACTATATGGATTTGAATTATTGGAGTCTATGCATCTCTTACCTCTAGCAAATGAAGTCGTTTTGAACCCTGGTGTTGCCTAAGCTTGTAACAACCGAGGTAAGCCACAATAATCTCTTCAGTTTCGGCGTCATATAAACTTAATTGTGTAAGTGTGCCATAAAACGCTTCAACAGACAAAATTATACAGAAATCTCCCACATATGTGCAACAGATTTTGGCCAATTATACTATACAATAAAATACATCATTAAGTTCTTGTCGGCTAATTTGGCAAATATACAACAGCAATAACTAAATAACAGGATCTTATTGCTTTTTCTAGCCAACGATAGCAATTGTTATTATAAAACAACTAAACTAACTTTATAATAGTTTAGTTCGCAATTCCTGTACAATTTTATATAATTGATTTATAACTCTGTTCATCAGACAGTCTTACATCTATATCTTCTTACTGTCAACGTATACTTGTCATTTTGATTATAGTAGTACAAAATAAATAAATCATCAAAATGGCAAACCAACAAAACTACCGAAAACAAACTGCATTAAACGGCATTGGAATAGAGTACGCAATCGATTATATAATTATCAGTTAAATCCGTTTGCTTTGATTGAAATAAAGCTGTCATTGATATATATGTATCAATAGTTAAATGACTGCGGTTCTCTTTTTATAATTATGTCTAGTGATGTTTTTTATTTTTATTTTTTTATTTTTTTTGGGGGGGGGGGGGTTTGTTTTTTCTGTTGTTTTTTTTTTTTTTTTTATTTTCGTGTGTTTTTTTAATTTGAACGATTAAATAATAAATGAATTATAAAACATAAACAATTATTCAAAGCGACATGATCAAGTTACAAAAAGATGTCGAAGTAATAACCTAAATTAAGATTCGCTCTGATAATTTGAACTTTTTTTTGTAGTGCTTTCTGTGATTTATCAAATGTAGCAAATAATCTCAGTCCATTGTAAAGGTATTTCTTATGATTTATAGATTTCTGGTGAAAGGTTTATTAAAACACGGTGCATTGCCAACTAACGAACAATATCACACATAAACTTAAACATGAATACCGTGAGAAATGGAATTTAATTTAACAAACCAGATACTAATTAGATTTACTGCCAGAAATTGTTCTATTTTTTATATGATCTTTCAACAAAATAACGTTTTGATAACATCTTAAACGTTTATTTGCTGTGTTGGCCAAAAAGTTAAGAAACGTTAATTTGCGTAAAGTTTGGTTTTATGTATATCCAAAGGTTTTACATCTAATATTTAATTATTTCCTCCTTATAAACTGTTTAATATTTATTAGTTATTTATAAATGGTTACTTGTTAGAAAAAGGTCCATTTATGCAATAATACACGCAAAATTCATTTTCTCTATTTTTGTGTATTTTGCTCATTATTTTCATTGTTTCTGTAATTATTGTTTTGTTTTGTTCTGTAATATTAAATGTACAAACAAATTTGTGACCAGCAATTAAAAGGTTGGACTGATTTCAACACTGTTTAATTTTATTGTCCTATTATCGAATCATGGATACAAACCGATATAGAGAATCAAAGTAGTAATAAGCTTATACAACGGTTAGTATGTATATACATGCTTACTCGTAATAACAAGAAAGATGTGCAACAAAAGCAATATTAGCAGCAAGTTACATTGGTTGAACTATTATTCCTATAAAAATTAAGAAAAGGTTTAAATGTTCCATCTTATCCCTATGTATTATACTTTTCACACTAAGTGACCAACATTTGATGCCTTACTTTGCAATTTATAACATGCATGATATGTTTATATGATTAAATCCTTAAAAAGGTCCTTTACCTTATATGAAGACATGTCCTGATCCTCATAATATTCATATTCGAATTCGACGCTTTTGTTGGTAATTGTTCCATTATCTGAGTAATTGTGTACCATTTTAAATGTCTAGATCGTGAAAATAAATTCATTCAACAATCACAAAAACAATATTAAACTCGTTTTGTCTCTTAAACAAAAAGACAATTCGCAAATATCTAGTCGGTATAACCTGTAACAACCAAATGCAAACTGCAGATGGAAGCAGTTAAAGGTTTATATATATAAATATATGCATTCTAGCCACACGATGAAATTTTTGTAGGTAAAAAAAATGTTTTATTAGTTTGCCCCATTACGAACTTTTAATTATTCACAACATGCATGATTCATCTTGCAATTAGTCTTAATTTGTATGTTCTTGTGGGACTTCTCTTAATTTATTTGTTCTTGTGGGACTTGTCTTAATGTATATATTCTCTAGAGACATCTCAACTAAAAAAATAATGTGCAATTTTTATCTGTAAGCTAAAATGATACAAAAACACAGGGGGAATTACGTGACTTTGTTTAGTAATACCCACGAGAAAATGGCGACCGCTGAGCCCCGGTAAGAACCTTATTATGTTAAATTAAGGTGACCAACGTTTCTTAAATCAAAACAAAACCTAGCGTATCATATGCGCGTTAATTTTCTTCAAATGACAATACAAAGTGCATTATCCTACGTTTTGTGGTTTTTGAGAACATTGTTTGAATTGTGTGAAAATTGCACATTTAGCGATAGTAATTCGCACGAAGTGATATAATTTGGTACCAAAATAAATGAAAATAAGCTTACGTTCTGCACTTAAGACACAAAATCAATCATTTTATTGACATCTGTTATCGTAGAAGTCCATATAAAATATATTTTCGAAGGTCAGTAGCCTACAAATGTTCTTGGCAAGTGTATAGTAAGTAAAACGAACAATTTCTGGATAATTAGTCGCACGAAAACAAAATAGTAAGTTTCACGCACAGTTTCCGTTAGCATACATATACATTAAAAGAAAGTTCATATGTAAAGAGATAGAAAATGCTTATTTCATTTATTCAAGATCAAATATTTCACTTTTTGTATATAGGACGAATGCTTAATTGATTGTTATTATAATATATCAAATGGACTTTTGATGGGATTTGATATTACACGGCTCAGTGATATTTTTCTGTTGCGATAGTAGTTCTTTGACCTCTGCAGTTTCAGGTGTGTCTTGGCCCTCATTTTACTGTAATTAGAAAGAAGATGAACACATATTATTGCTTGTTAATTGGTATGGTGATGTTTCTTAACTGAATGCTGGTGTTTTTATATGGCGGTATTTGTTACATTTAGTCACTATGTTACTTAATTAATGAAAATATATTGAAGAATTCGCAAGAACAAAATAACTTCTTACAAAAAAAACAACAAAAAACAAACAACCACGATACAGTGATACAGATACAGTGATACAAGTTATGATTAAAGGCACATTGTGCCTCAGAAATCCAAATTGTTTTAATTCTTTAGAAATGTCAAACATGTGTTTCATTATGTTTAAATAATGGATAAAACGCATGATAGTATTTTATTACAACTGAAAAAGTTAGCGTTGAACATTTAGTGATGTGTCGTTAAGGTAGCAAAATGTAAACAAAGTAGTATTTTGACTTCCATACGAGATACTTTTTCACTAAAGGTATACCAATTGCCAACAGAACCAAAGATGCAAAAGATTTTTGAGTATCTAGCAAATGAGTATGTTTTCGGAAACTGTAACAAGATACCAAAAATAAACAGTTTTTTAAAATAAAAATGATAGCATTTAAGAGGCATAATGAACCTTTAAAGAAAAACGAATATTTGAAATCAAACGGTCAAAGATATTTACACTTTTTAAAGTGAAGGCAAGTGGAGTAAAAAAAATATTTACATAAAACAATTTTAGATGCTGGGTTTCAAATCACACCGTCAATGTCGGATACCTGAGTTAAAGCACCGACGTTTTGTTAGCTAGTTTGATGAAAGAATACAAGGACTCTGGTCGGACTAGAATGTGTATAAAAATCAGGGACTTTAAACACTCGGCCATGGACGCCCTGAATATCTTGTATACTTTCTCTATCACAAACAAAAAGTAAGAGTTTACGACGCAACACATTTGTACATGGTAAGAAAATTAGCGTATAGTAATACACAACGTTTAAACAAAACTTCTGTGGTTTATTTATAAAATCTGCCAGTGTATAAAAGAATAAATGTAATAAAAACTTTGTATACCAGTTCTATGATGGCGTTAAATATCAATGTGATATGGCGAATGTCTTCTCCTTTGCGTTTTTGGTCCAAATTGCAGATACTGAAAAGTAAATGATGGTGTTGTAATATTTCCTTCTGCACAATTATTTCTTTATATATCTAGTTCTACAGATGACGGATGTGGGTCCAGTCAAACGCGAAAAGGGGCCAAGTGTAACGTACATTGTTGAGTATCAATGTCAATGTCTCATTTAGTTTTTAAAGTTAAGTAATCTTTTATGATATTATATGAATATGAATACATGTATTATGAAAATAATATGAATTATTATCAAAATACTCTCTCGATATTTGTTTCTCTGTCACCGTAGACGGAACACACTTGCAAATTTGAAACCAAAAGAATTATAAAATAGTTTCGTCACATTTTAGTAAGCTATTGCTGTGCTTGATTGTTTTCGTGCAAATGAACAATGTGCATGAACACATCTGCGGATGTTTCTAAATTCTTTACTACTTCATGTGCTGCTGAACAGCTCAATCAAACCGAGCCTGCAACATTTTCAATTTGCCGTGTTGGGCTTTCTGAGGGATTCTATTTTGTTTTCGTGCAACTTACAATCCAGAAACTGTTCGTTTTACTTACTAAACATTTGCAAAGAACATTTGTAGGCTACTGACCTTCGAACAAAATTTTATATGGAATTCTACAAGAACAGATGTCAATAAAATGATTGATTTTGGTGTCTTAAGTTCATAAAGAACGCTTATTTTCATTTATTTTGGTACCAAATTATATCGCTTCGTGCGAATTACTATCAATGAATGTGCAATTTTCACACAATTCAAACAATATTCTCAAAAATCACAAAACGTAGGATAATGCACTTTGTATTGTCATTTGAAGAAAATTAACTCGCATATGATACGCTAGGTTTTGTTTTGATTTCAGAAACGTTGGTCACCTTAATTTAACATAATAAGGTTCTTACCGGGGCTCAGCAGTCGCCATTTTCTCGTGGGTATTACTTTACAAAGTCACGTGATCCCCCCCCCCCCCCGTGAATAAACAAATTATTAAAAACTATTACTCAATTATTACAGACATTATTATATTAAAAGGAGCCAACTTACTTATAAATAAAATCATGCTTTTTAATATAAATAGATATATCTAAAAACAACAAAATGTTTCCTAACAAAGTAATAACTGAAATATGTAGTGAATAAGTCTTAAGTATTTGCATGATAATATTGTTTAATAAATTACATTGACTACAGTTATCATTTATCCTTTTTTCACATTACTGTACTGTTCTCGCCAACCTTTGTTTCTATAATTCCCAATTGACAACATTAATGCTATATTTACATGTTATAATTCGTGCGTTTTTTTACTTTAAACGAAGAGCTTCGTTTGATTTACCGTTTTGCCGCTTATGTTGGTACATGTTCCTTTCTCTAAATTATTGTTGTAAATTACCGTGTTGATTATGTTTTCAATATGGATTTTTTATGTTTTTCCCTCATATGTTCCTCTTTGCGTAGTAGGAGGTATATCTCATATGTATGGTCAAATGTTAGAGTCAATGAATAAAAAATTAACCGATTGGCGCAAATACATACAATATTGATGTTACAACGCATCCGAGAGATCGCCCTTTTCCTGATTTTATAATGGCAACAAATAAACCATGTAAACATATTAGGATAAGTATACAGAAAAGTAAACAAAAAACATTGCAAAGATAGTGATACAATTCCGTTTCTGAAAGTGAATGTTTTTACGAGGAAAGATGCGATTATAGATGTCTATGTATTTCAACCTTTATAGACTTATGGAAATTAGTGCTACATTTCCGTTCACTTGAGCTAAAATTGGCCAAAACCTAATTGTAACATGTCTGGCAGAAAAAACTGTAAAATTGCAATAAATGCAGAAATAACCTACAATTTTGAGAAAGAGAAGCCCCAATTTTAACACGTTTCTGACACGCCTCATGGATGAATTTACTGTAACTATGATCGCAAGACAAGAAAATATTATAATAACTGTATATATTCTACAAAGCGTTAATCTTAAAATGATATTGTAAATTTAAAACTTCTAGTAATAGGGATATTTGTCAACAGCACTAAAACACAAGTAAAAGTTTATGGTAAAATTTGCGTTGTTGGACATTGAGTCTGTTGAAAAGAGTTAATGTAAGGAACAATGTCTCTCATAAACTGGCTATCAAACCTAATTTGTTATTGTTTCATATATTTATTTCATTATATCTGTTTAAAGTATTGGTCACTTCTATGGCGTATTGCAAAATTGTATGAGAAATTTTTCGTTCAATAATATGTTCTGAAACAAAAAAATGTATGAGGTTATAAATATGTATATATATGAACGACAAAAAGAAACGTAAAATAATAATTAAAATAAACGATTAAGGAATCAACGTTTTATAGCATGTTTGCACTTCTGTACAGTTTTATGCGTTTGGCAATCATTAAGTACAACTGGGTCAGTGTGTCAGGAAGTTCATAAAATTTATTGTCTTAAAATTTTGAAAAGTATGATAAAAACAATATTATGCTTCACCTGATGTGAATGTAAATCGTTTCACCTTTTCGTCAATTTTACCTTTATTATTCAATAAACAACATTAGATATCTAAGATTGACAATTACGTTAAATGTAAAACAAACGTCAATATGACATTTCTTCAAGCTGTTTCAATGAAGTTAACAGTTGACCGAAGTATAATAAAGACCATGTCAGAAATAAAGAGGACGCAAACTTGCTAAAGATAACCTTTGATATTAGACTGTGACGCTAACTTTAAAGCAGTGTGCTTAGAATATTGTTTATGCACATAATGTTCATTAACTAAACGTTTAATTCGATTATTTAAGGGTTAAGAAAATTTGTGACATTAATGTAATGGATCAGTCTTCTTAGCAAAAGAAGTAATTCTTAGTAAGTTCATTTTTGCAATTTATGAAATAATAATGTCACATCTTAGTAATTATGTCGGCAAGAGATGATGATTACTGAATACTTACAAATGTACCTTACACGTAGGGTACAAAATGGGCGCAATTTAATAATACACTTGCCTTTTGTTACAAGCGTAACACTAAGACGCATGTGAATTCAATATCATTTGCAACAAGTTAATTCTGATGTCTAACAATTTTAAAGGCTTGTGCTGTAACACTTGTAACAACCTGTAACATTTGTACCAATCATGTGTGAAATTTTCATTTCATTCTCAACTCTCATAACATTTGTAACAATGCTGTAACAACTATGTAACAACCTTGTAACATCTATGTAACCCTATTAATTCCGATGTCTGTCCATTTTCAAGGCTTGTGCTGTAACACTTGTAACAACCTGTTACATTTGTAACATATAATTATATAATGTGTGAAATTTTTATTTCATACTCAACTTTCGTAACATTTGTAACAATGCTGTAACAACTATGTAACATCCTTGTAGCATCTATGTAACCTTATTAATTCCGATTTCTGGTCATTTCCAAGGCTTCTACTGTAACACTTGTAACAACCTGTATCATTTCTAACAATTATCTGTGAAATTTTCATTTCATTCTCAACTCTCGAAACATTTGTAACAATGCTGTAACAACTATGCAACAACCTTGTAACATTTATGTAACCCTATCTATTCCGATTTCTGTCCATTTTAAGGCTTACGCTGTAACATTTGTAACAACCTGTAACATTTGTAACACTTATGTGTGTAATTATCATTCTATTCTCAACCTTCGTAACATTTGTAACAATGCTGTAACAACTATGTAACAACCTTGTAACATCTATGTAACCCTATTTATTCCGATTTCTGTCCATTTTAAAGGCTTACGCTGTAACATTTGTAACAACCTGTAACATTTGTAACAATTATGTGTGAAATTTTCATTTCATTCTCAACTCTCGTAACATTTGTAACAATGCTGTAACAACTATGTAACAACCTTGTAACATCTATGTAACCCTATTTATTCCGATTTCTGTCCATTTTAAAGGCTTACGCTGTAACATTTGTAACAACCTGTAACATTTGTAACAATTATGTGTGTAATTTCCATTTTATTCTCAACCTTCGTAACATTTGTAACAATGCTGTAACAACTATGTAACAACCTTGTAACATCTATGTTTCCCTATCTCTTCCGATTTCTGTCCATTTTAAAGGCTTACGCTGTAACACTTGTAACAACCTGTAACATTTGTAACAATTATTTGTAAAATTTTCATTTCATTCTCAATTCTCGAAACATTTGTAACAATGCTGTAACAACTATGTAACAACCTTGAAGCATCTATGTAACCTTAGTAATTCCGATTTCTGACCATTTATAAGACTTGTGCTGTAACACTTGTAACAACCTGTAATATTTGTAACAATAATGTGTGGCCATTTTCATTTCATTCTCAACTCTCGTGACATTTGTAACAATGCTGTAACAACTATGTAACAACCTTGTAACATCTATTTAACCCTATTTATTCCGATTTCTGTCCATTTTAAAGGCTTACGCTGTAACACTTGCAACAACCTGAAACATTTGTAACAATTATGTGTGTAATTTCCATTTTATTCTCAACCTTCGTAACATTTGTAACAATGTTGTAACAACTATGTAACAACCTTGTAACATCTATGTAACCCTATCTCTTCCGATTTCTGTTCATTTTAAAGGCTTACGCTGTAACACTTGTAACAACCTGTAACATTTGTGACAATTATTTTTGAAATTTTCATTTCATTCTCAATTTTCGAAACATTTGTTACAATGCTGTAAAAAGTATGTAACAACCTTGTAACATCTATGTAACCTTAGTAATTCCGATTTCTGACCATTTATAAGGCTTGTGCTGTAACACTTGTAACAATTATGTGTGTAATTTCCATTCTATTCTGAGCCTTAGTAACATTTGTAACAATGCTGTAACAACTATGTAACAACCTTGCAACATCTATGTAACCCTATCTATTCCGATTTCTGTCCATTTTAAAGGCTTACGCTGTAACACTTGCAACAACCTGTAACATTTGTGACAATTATCTGTGAAATTTTCATTTCATTCTCAATTCTCGAAACATTTGTTACAATGCTGTAACAACTACATGTATGTAACAACCTTGTAACAATTATGTGTGTAATTTGCTATTTTATTCTCAACCTTCGTAACATTTGTAACAATGTTGTAACATTTATGTAACAACCTTGTAACATCTATGTTACCCTATCTCTTCCGATTTCTGTCCATTTTAAAGGCTTACGCTGTAACACTTGTAACAACCTGTAACATTTGTGACAATTATCTGTGAAATTTTCATTTCATTCTCAATTCTCGAAACATGTGTTACAATGCTGTAACAACTACATGTATGTAACAACCTTGTAACAACTATATAACCTTATTAATTCCGATTTCTGACCATTTATTAACACTTGTAACAACCTGTAACATTTGTAACAATTATCTGTGAAATTTTCATTTCATTCTCAACTCTCGTTACATTTGTAACAATGCTGTAACAACTATGTAACAACCTTGTAACATCTATGTTACCCTATTTATTCCGATTTCTGTCCATTTTAAGGCTAACGCTGTAACATTTGTAACAATTATGTGTGTAATTTCCATTCTATTCTGAGCCTTCGTAACATTTGTAACAATGCTGTAACAACTATGTAACAATTATCTGTGAAATTTTCATTTCATTCTCAACTCTCGTGACATTTGTAACAACGCTGTAACACCTATGTAACAACCTTGTAACATCTATGTAACCCTATCTATTCCGATTTCTGTCCATTTTAAAGGCCTACGCTGTAACACTTGTAACAACCTGTAACATTTGTTACGATAATGTGTGGAAATTTTCATTTAATTCTCAACTCTCGTGACATTTGTAACAATGCTGTAACAACTATGTAACAACCTTGAAGCATCTATGTAACCCTATTTATTCCGATTTCTGTCCATTTTAAGGCTCACGCTGTAACATTTTTAACAACCTGTAACATTTTTGTAACAATTATGTGTGAAATTTATGTGTTACATTGATGTTACGTACATGTTACTTAGAGTTATTCTCGTAACATATTAGAAGTGTTTCATTAAATTGCGCCCAAACCGAGCCTGCAACATTTTCAATTTTGTCTTGTTGGGCTTTCTTTAGGGATTCTTTACATCTCTATTTTGTTTAATTCGAATACTGAAATACTTCTCTACTCCACTCCGCTGACCTGTGCAATATTCAATTTATAACATTAAAAATTATGAAGATATCGATTTTGAAAGAGTTTGCTACTAAATTTAGATCCCAATAGTAGAGTTATTTACATAAAACAATGATTTTTTATACATTGTAATTCAGATGTATGGTTTTGTTTGTATAAAAATACTAAGATTAAGCCGGACCGGGAAATTTAATGTATGTTGGTTTTTTTTGTCTAGGAAACAGATAAAATCATATAATTATAGCAAGGGATTTTCCAATTATCAAAGTCTTATTTCCAGCTGCTGACTTATTCTTAGCTTCTGAACACGTAAATCATTGACTTGTAAATCATTGTAAATATCTCCAATACCAACGAAACGACTAGCTGAGATGTGTTGTATGTTTTCGAATATTTTTCTAAGACACTTAAAAATATTAAGGAAAGCTCATTTTTGTAATACAGAAGAATTTAACATGCTAATTGATCAATTAAAGATCATTGTTCATAATTCATTGTTACAAAATGAGTTTACTTGGTGAACTAAAAACGTATATATAAGTATCGGTTAGTTTTTTTTTTCATTATCTTTCAAATGTGATTTGGGTCATATCTGACAATTAACATCAAATATATTGAAATTTATTACTTTACTTCCTGCAAATTAATTCCTTCGTTTGCCTTTATAAAAATTTAAAGAGCAAACTAATAATTATTAAAAAAGAAATAAAACAAAGGGGGCATCGTCCGCAAAGCGCTCACCTTAGGCCAACTGATATTTGTGTAAAAGCAGTGAAAGCTAGTGTTTATAACGATTTAGGTCACTACATCAAACTTCATGCAAAATACATCTGTTTAATTTATACTAAATACATGGTCCTAATTTCATAGATGTACATCAAAAATAAGAAAATATGTCATTATGTCAATATTATTATATTTCAATACTCCACCACTACACTAGACACATTTTTTTCATTCATTTTGTGTAGGAGGTAAACATAATGATATGATTATATCCCAGGACAAACCAATTATCAACCTATTATCATAAATCTCACATTCAGCTGCTGACTTATATTTATCTTCTTTACACGTTAATCAAAGTCTAAGATACTTGCAATACAAATGATTTTTTTTGCAGGTGGGAGAGGGCATATATTTTTGTCAGATGTTCTAAAGAATATAATTGAGCAACTAGAATCTTCATATGAATAAAACATCAACACAGAATTGGTTCTTTTTCCCCACAATGATACGGGCAAGGCAAAGGGTATATATTGCTACACCACCTGACCTTGCATGCGTGGTTGTATTCGAAATCATTGTCCGGCCCACAACTCTATCACGCATCAAGGGATTTTGAAACATTTTGAGCAAATGTTACGCATGATGAAGCGTTGAATTATGCCGGAAACCTATACCCTTAGGTAAAGGTCAACTATCAGCACTTATAATGTTATGTCCGGCCCATTACTCTGTCGTGCATCAAGTTATTTTAACATAACTTCGCAAAAATGTGTAGCATTAGACAGCTTTTTACGTAAACTTACACCCCTACTTCTGACCTAAGGTCAAGGTCATTTTTAAAAAAAGTCTTGGGTGCAGTACCGAAATTAAGTGGTAAGTTAAACAATAGTCCAACTGTTCACTTAAAAACTGGTGACGGTCAATATGCCAAAACAAAAACGGATTTTGCAGAAACTTTGGCTAAAACTTTTGAAACGAGCTCTTCTTCAAAAAATTATTCAAATGAATTTTAACAACATAAATGTAAAGCTAAGAAAGAGCATATTAATTTTCCTTCAACAAACGATGAAGACTATAATTTCCTTTTCTATATTGATGACTTAATTAATTCGATCAAATCTGCAAAAGACAGTGCTGCAGGCCCGGACGAAATTTACTACCACTTTCTTAAACATTAACAACCCCAATCTCTTCACTTGCTTCTTGAAATTTTTAACAAAATTTGGGTATCTGGTAAAGTTCCCAACACTTGGAAAAATGCGTTGGTTATTCCTATTCCTAAACCTGGAAAAGATACCACCGACCCTACAAATTTTCGTCCAATTTCACTAACAACTTGCCTCTGCAAAACATTCGAGAGAATGAAAAATAATCGCTTAGTTTGGTATCTAATATCTCATGGAATTATCACTTATTTTCAGTGATGTTTTCGTAAACAAGGAAGTACACACAATCATCTTATACAACTTGAAACTTTTATTAGAGACGCCTTTGTAAAAAAAAAACACCTGGTATCATTTTTCTTTGATCTTGAGACGGCTTACGATACTTCTTGAAAATATGGTATCCTAAAAGATCTAAAGGATGCTGGACTTAAAGGCAGTCTTCCTCTTTTCATTTCTTGATTTCTAAACGATAGACACTTTAAAGTAAGACTTGGTTCAACTTTTTCTGAGGACCACCAACAAGAACAAGGTGTTGCTCAAGGAAGCATACTTTTTGTTACACTTTTTGGTCTTAAAATAAACAATATTGCTAGCGCTTTTATACCAGGCATAGATTGTTCTCTTTATGTAGACGATTTTCTTATTTGCTATCGGCCAAAAAGAATGAGAACAATATAAAGGCAATAAACTTCAACAAAATTTAGATAAAATTCAAAAGTGGGCAACAGAAAATGGTTTTAAATTTTCAAAGTCAAAATCTCACTGTGTTCATCTTTGTCGATTACGGACACATCATAATGACCCTGAACTTTACATATCTGGTTCTAAAATTCCAGTAGTTGATGAAGCTTAGTTTTTAGGAATTTTTTTTGATAAAAAACTTTCTTTTATAACACATATTCAACATTTGAAACTAAATGTCTAAAAGTTTTAAATTTACTTCAGGCTTTATCAAGTAGAATTTGGGGATCATATTCTTCCATATTACTGAAATTATACAGAAGTTTAATCCGCACAAAATTAGATTATGGTTCTGTAGTATATGGGTCTGCAAGAAAATCACACCTTCAAATGCTAGATACCATACATCACCAGGGTTTACTATTAGCCTTAGGTGCTTTTCGCACCTCAACTGTAGAAAGTCAATAGGCGGAAGCTGGGAACCGTCACTTCATCTACGTCACTTCAATAATTATGCAAGTAGAATTCAACTTATAGCAAAAATCCAGCTGACAATATTATTTTCAATCCAAGTTATACCGAAAAAAAATTGTAAACAAACCAAAGGAAATTAAAACATTAGGCCTTCGTTTAAAAGATGATTTAGATAAACTTAAAATTAATCCAGAAATTATCCTTCAAAATGGCGAGGAGGATGTTCCACCTTGGACTTATAATTTCCCGGAAATTAATATTAACCTTTCAAATTTAAAAAAAAGTCATCAAATTCACCTGAACATTTCAAAGAAAGGTTTCTAGAAATTGAAGAAGAACAGGAATATTTTATACATATTTATACGGACGGTTCAAAAGAAGGTTGCAAAGTAGGTGCAGCTGTTTGGAAATATTTTTACATCTAGTATGAGGTTACCAGATAATGCATCATTTTTTACCGCAGAAGCAAAAGCTATAGATTTAGCATTGTCATACAAAGTACAGCATTTCCATGATAAAATGGTGATATTTTCTTACTCGATTTCTGTTTTCTGTTTTAATATCCATTAAAAATAAAACAGTCTGACAATATCATGATTCAGAAACATCTTTTACGATTTCATGATATACTTAAAACAAAATCTGTTAAATTATATTGGATTCCAACTCATGTAGGTATACGATGAAATGAAAACGAAGATGCTTTAGCTAAACCATCATTAAGTTTTCATTGTTACCTGCTAGTGATTTGAGACCGGCTATAAACAAACTCATATCATCTGAATGGAAAGCAAATTCGGACAATGCCGTTTTAAATAAACTCAACGATATAAACCCATCTCTTGATGTGTCACCAGCTCTATCTCTGTCAAACCGCCATGATCAAATAGTTCTTCTTCGATGTCGAATTGGACACACTAAAATAACCCACTCTTATCTCCTCATGAATGACAATGCCCCTTTCTGTGTAGCTTGTAATGAAAATTTTACTGTCAAATATTGTCTTCTTAGATGTCGTAATAGATTTTATCGTGTAAACTCACTCAAAGAACTCTTTAATACAATTCCGTCAAAACATCATTTATTATTTGAAAGAAAAAAACTTGTACTCTAGGATCTTATTGACTCATTTCTATTGTCATTTACAAAACATTACATAACATTGTAAACCTATAATAGCATTCGGCACGATATGGCCAATTATGTGTTGACTTGCCGCAAAAATCCTAACAAACGAACAAACAAAATGTTTTTTTAGTGTCCTATCCATAACTTTCTTATTGATGAAGGGATATTGACAATCCTTGGCACAAATATTCACAATAATGAGACAATATGTAATGCGCAAAGACCAAACGCCTTCCTTAGAAGTCAAGGTCACAGTTGGAGGTCAAAGATTAACATAGTCTGTTATAGGGTATATTTTGTTTCCAGCACAGGCAATCGGTGCGTGGCTTGGATAGTATACATGTACATGACCACGCCCACTTATTTTTTTATAAATATTTTTTTTTCACTAATAAAATATTTTTTCATTCAAAATGTTTTTAAAATATCTTATTTTCAATAAATCAACAAAGGAAATTTGTTTTTAAAATTTTCATCCATATATACTATAAATATAGTAAAGGTAGAAAGGTTCGCCAGCGGACCTACCACCAGGCCTTATGTTACCTCCCAGATCTTTGTTAATTGTCAACCAATTTTCACCAAATAAAGTGCAATCTACGCAGAAATGATTTCTCTTTCGAAAAATGTACAATATTAGACCAGTTGGTACGACAAAAGATGGAATTTTAAAGCGAAAATGCACTTTTTGTCTAGGTGGGCCATCGCTTGACCGAGCCGAAAGTAGACGATTTTGAACATAAATCGAACTTATTTTTAATAACAAACTAATGTCAGTGCATGCAAACAGTTGAAACAGAAAAGGCAGCTATAATACTATCGCTTACCGGTCCAAACATAATCTAAAACGTCTGTAGGTACGCACTTTCTGTAGATATTTGCACTAACTTTTTAAATTTCCTGACATTACATGTATACAAATGCTGACCCGGATGTACCTGATGCGTACCCCTTTTCGCATAATAAAGATTGAGCGAAGCTGGGTACCAGCGGGAACCGAGCATGCGTACTTTGAATATCCGGATCAGGATTTGTATACATGTACAATGTCGGGAAATTTAAAAAGTTAGTGCAAATAACTACTGAAAGTGCGTACCTTCAGACGTTTTGGATTAACTTTGGACCGGTAAGCGATAGTATTATAGCTGCCTTTTCCGTTTCAACTGTTTGCATGCACTGACATTAGTTTGTTATTAAGAAAAAGATCGATTTATGTTCAAAATCGTCTACTTTCGGTTCGGTCAAGCGATGGCCGACCTAGACAAAAAGTGCATTTTGCTTTATAATTCCATCTTTTGTCGTACCAACTGGTCTAATATTGTACATTTTTCGAAAGAGAAATCATTTCTGCGTAGATTGCACTTTATTTGGTGAAAATTGGTTGACAATTAACAAAGATCTGGGAGGTAACATAAGGCCTGGTGGTAGGTCCGCTGGCGAACCTTTCTACCTTTACTATATTTATAGTATATATGGATGAAAATTTTAAAAACAAATTTCTTTTGTTGATTTATTGAAAATAAGATATTTTAAAAACATTTTGAATGAAAAAATATTTTATTAGTGAAAAAAAAATATTTATAAAAAAATAAGTGGGCGTGGTCATGTACATGTATACTTTCCAAGCCACGCACCGATTGCCTGTGGTTTCCAGTACATAACGTTCTAATCCATTAAGGGATTTTGAAAATACATGGCATAAATGATGACGTTAACCCTTTACGTCATATAGACGTGTTTTGGCGGCTCCCCCCTCTTTGAGGCCTTAAACAGTGTAAAAATATCCTATTTAGGCCCCAAGAAAATGATGATAAAAAGAATGATCACTTTTTCGGCCCCGCCCTATATCAAAAAGGTACATCAAGGGGTTGCCAGAAGGGGGATGTGCCCACTTCTGTTTCGGGGGGTTGAAGGCCAGCTCTCCTCATCACCAAAAATATTTTGGACATGTGACAGGCTAAAAATGGCCTCAGGTCCTTTAATATCAAGGTCACATTTGAGTGAAAAAGCTTAACATGGTCAGTTCTAGCGTATATTTTGAGTGGTAAATAACTTTTTCATCAATCAGGGGATTTTAAAATAACAACAAACGTTTACAATAATAAGACGAAATGTCATGCTCAGCATCTAGACTTCCACCTGAAAGGTCAAGGTTACATTTTTGATGTCAAAACCTAAAATAGTCTGTTACAGGGTATGATGCCAAGTCAGGCCCATGCAAAAAAATGTCACTGGTGAATTTTTTACATACCTTGATTGGTGGCTGGACATGAAATTTACTCTGTAACAGACCTTGATTGATTTTGTATTTGTCACATTCTGTTGCTTTGAAATAGTGATCAAAAGTATACAAATGTTTTTCTGTTGACATTTACACAGACGTTATTTCATTATATTACTAATAAATTTATTGTTACAGTCATGTTGATCAAAATTTTGCACTGAAAGTCTAGTTTGATACCTCAATCTTTTAAAAAAGCAAAATTTTGTGATTTTTGTGTTTCATGTAAAACTTCTCTTAGGGAGGGGACGTTATAACACTGTTACAGATTCTTGTTTAAATTTAATTATTTGAAAATATCATCCATAATAATCAGTACATAATTCAACCATGATCTGAGCAGAAAGAAAAGATCATATAATGTAAAAATTTACAATATAAATTAAAATTTAAACTCACTTTCTGCTAACAATTTTTTTGCATAAAAAATGAAATATATTAATAACACGGTCTTTGAAAATATGGAAATCTGCAAAACCATTATTTTTGCAACTATTAATTGCAAAATAATTTTGTTGCAATTTTTCACAACCAGTTTTGCAATAAAAACGAGTTTTGCAATAAATTATTCTAATATCTGATCTAATCTACATTCTCATGTTGTCTTTTTATATAAGGATTTACATGCAGCGATTTTATTTGTTAAATTTGTATATAAATATGCTTAAACATCATCCATTCTAAAATAATTGAGTTATATAAATTAAATTATTAATTGTCTTTATTTAGTATCCGAACAATCACATTATTAACAAAAACTGTAGTTTGGCTCAAAACTGTGATTTATATTGAAATTATATTGTAATTAGTTTAAAACACACATGTACTTTTGCTGTAAGTGTTTACAATATTATTGCAAAACTCGTTGCGATGACATAGTTATGATGCATCTTTTACACAACCAGTTTTGCAATAAATCATTTTTATATCAGATTTGATATAAAAGATTACACTCTAAACATTTCAATGTTCGTCTTTCCATTGAATGTTTGACATGTAGTGTTTTATTCGTTAATTAAAACTTAGTTTATTGTGATAATAAACATGTTCTGATATCTAATAAAAAACATTTAATTTTCATGTATTTTGCAATTATAAATAGAT
Source organism: Ruditapes philippinarum (assembly GCF_026571515.1). Lineage (NCBI taxonomy): Eukaryota > Metazoa > Mollusca > Bivalvia > Venerida > Veneridae > Ruditapes > Ruditapes philippinarum. Next base: position 100,245 of record NW_026865530.1, on the reverse strand, counting down.
GATTTTAGAAGGGAAATTTATGATAAATTATAAATACAAATTAAATAAATAAAATAACTGCATATCAATCCTTAATTAAGAGACGATCATTAAAATGTGATAAAAAAATTTTTTGCAAACTTGATTTTTATAAAACTGGTTGTGAAAAATTTGCAACAAAATTAGGTGATCGCAATGATTTTTGCAATAATATTGTAAACGCTTAGTATGTTTTAAACTAATTATAAGATTATATTTATGTATATCACAGGGTTTTGAGCCAAATCTTTTGCAAAACGACAATTGTTGTTAAAAATGTAATTGTGCTGATACTAAATAAAAAAATCAATTATTATATATTTTGCAATAATTAATAGATGATTTTAAAACGGAAATTAATGTTAAACTATACATAAAAATTTAACAAATAAAATCACTGCATGTCATAACAATGTTTAGAATATCTGGTATAATAATGATTTATTGCAAAACTCGTCTTTATTGCAAAGTGTTGTAAAACAATTGCAACAAAATTATGTCATCGCAACGAATTTTGCGATAAATATAATTGCAAAACTCGTTGTATTGCAAAACCGGTTGTAACACATCAGCGGATGTTTCAAAATAACCGCCATATGAACACATCAGCGGATGTTTCAAAATTCTAAATTTTACAAATTCATGTTAAATGTTGAATTCTGCTTAAGCCGGTGCTAGGGGGCGTGGACGGTAGTTTGCACTTTCCAGTACCGTCCATGAACAGGCTCAATCAAACCAAGCCTGCAACATTTTCAATTTTGCCGCGTTGGGCTTTCTTTAGGGATTATTAGTTCACTCTATTTCATTGTTGATCCTTGTTTTGTTTGCCTACGGTGGCACAAAGGTGACATGTGTGTGTTTTTATTTATCTCGTGGCCACGAGATACTATGTCGTGGCCACGAGTTACTAAGTAAACTTACAATAAACACACACATGTCACCTTTGTGCCACCGTGTTTTCCATTTCATACTTAATTTGTATTTAATATCCTATTTCAATGTAGTGATATCGTTATTTCACATCTAAATCCATGTGTCTTATTCTTTCTTTTTAACAAACATAGCATATCTTTGCGAAGACTTAAAACGGTAATCATTTGGTCTTTTGTAGTTAATTGTCGTTTGTTTTTCTCGGAATCTGTCGAAATGAAATTGTCACTAATCACATGTTTCTTCATTCAGAATATTAATTTTTTTATCTGTAAAAACAAAATCACAACTGTTCTGTTTAAAAAAAACAATGTAAGGTTTTCGTAGATGTTGCCAAAATGGTTACTGAAAGTCATTCAATCAAATTAGTAGTTGACAGATACCTTTAAATATAATACTTCTAAGCATTTTCCATCAGGCGTTGTAGAGTAGCAAGACTATTGCACGAGCCAAAGCTTTGTTTTCAATATTGTTAAAATCATTATGTGCCAACAATAAGGCTGGCATTGGTATGATATTCTCCTTGTGCAATGATGGTTTTCACTTTTTATGTGTTCAGTTGAAATCTATATAGCTTCATATAGGCAGATAAAAAAAACTTATCAGTTCGTGAAAGAGCTTTGACAAAAAATGTCTTTGACTTCAAACCACATGTACTCAATACTGTGGTTTAAGTTCTACCATGCGAGCTGACGGAAAGTTGTTAGTTCGAATCAGCTGCATGCTCGTGCCTGAATTAATGCATGTGGGGCAACTAAGGCCTCTCTCTTAAGTACAGCTGGACGCCAAATGACCTTTATAGTGTGTGTTAAAACCAAACAAAGCAAACAAATAATACTAGAAAGAGTATTACAATGTAACCCTTTTTCTTCTTATTCCTTATTAATGTCTTAAAATTCATTTAAGTATTTAAGAATGAAGATTTCATCCATACCAAAATAGTTTGTAACTCTCATAACAGTCACAAACGATTGTTACGAAAAGAGTCAAGGATGTATGGGATTCTCGCAATTCTCTAAAAAATAATATGACTCTCCCAATATCTGAAACATACAAAATGAAACTTACTCAAGCTAGTGATAAAAACTTTCATACTCTGACTGAGGTCACAACTGATAGTGAATAACAGAAGCATTTTTGAATGAAAACGCGCTGATTTTTACTTTTTGCTGTACAGAATTGTAAATAAAAATATATTATAGATATTATATATTATTAATACAGGAATACTGTAAATGTTTATCTATAATTTATTTATATTATCTTATTATAAACCTATTTATGTCAATATCCCACACTTTAATACTTTAATTATTTAAACAGCAATAACATTTGTCTTTCATTAATTTTCTTATCGTTGGTTCATGTGCTTCTTATATATGTTTTATGTTTTAAATGTATGTATGTCGGTCAAAAGCTATACATAGCTTATGTTTTAGATATGTTTATATGTTATACCGACACTAAATAAATTTTGATTTGATTTGATTTGTAATAACAGGCTTTGTTGTTTATTTTGAAGTTAAAAGGTAAGCATGAACTTTTCGTATCATGATATATCTAATACAGACAGAAAAAAATATTATTATTGTGATTATGTGAATTTGTCATGACAACATGATGTACTGGATAGTTCAAATACGACATTTCCGAGTGATTAAAATATATCAATTCTTTATTTTTCGAAAGTCACTTTAAAATCCTTTCCCTTTACTACACAACATATCGAAGAATTGGTGAAAACCTATAGCAATATATCTACCTTTCTTTTTTGCCGTGGTTATCAGAAATAGTATAATAGCGTGAAATTCGCAAGAAAAATACGTCGTTTGGCATCATTGCTACATTGAGTGATGTCTATTGCCTATCCGCTAATTGCAGTCTAACGCTTTATCCAGCACATTTATTTGAATGTGCATCTGACAGTACAATATGTCTTATATTTGATTGCTATATTTTGTGACCAACCATATCTTTGCAAACAGTTACTCATGAAAAATGAAAATCAACATCATATGATTTTGAATGGAGAAAAACGTAAAGTTTATAACAAAATACATTTGATTTTAAATCGGAACGAAAAATACATTCAATGTGAATGATGCATTGTAACTTATAAATGAATGCATGATTGTTACATTGATAATGCCCGTATAGGTAATTTTCTTTTTGTTAAAAATTGTCATTGAAGTGAATAAAAAAATGTTCACCTATATGTCTTTAACAATATACTAAAAGACCCATTATGCTTTAGAAACGAATACATTTTTTTTATCAAATATAGGCAAATGGCAAATATTGGTTTTGTAACGTGTAAATTATAATGTAAGCCATGTTAGATCTTTATCAAACGTAGGAAGTAGCGCTGGATGTAAAATTATTTGGTTTCAATTAATAGTATTAAATGCAAACAAAGTAGTATTTTGACTCCATACTAAAACACTTATTCACTATAATGTGTACTAATTGCCAAAAGGCATCAGCAGGAAAAGATTATTAGGTAGTTAGCCAATGTATAACTTGTTAGAAACTATAACAGGACAGCAATAATAAAAGCTAAAAAAAATAAGCGCATTTCTTAGGCATCGCTGGCCTTTAATGATAGTACTGATAAAAAAAACCTTTCAAAATCTACAGAGAAAATCTTTATGACAAAATAAAACAAGAACCTCTGTCAATAAAGATAGTGGTAATATAAAAAAAGCAGCTATGTTATATATCAACACTGACATTATGTCTCAAGTGTTTATTGTTTTACATATTACTTTTTGCATCTTAATTATTTCAAGACGAACTGTCAAAAATTAACATATGCGAACCAAATGAGACCGTTCTGTTATATGTTTATAATTCAGAAAGGAATCCGTAATGGTATACGTTACTGAATGGTCAGGTACAGTTTTCAACATGTTGTGTTTTTTACCCCTATTTTTCAAGAATATGACAAGTGAATTATTTTATTTTAAGCTCCACTATATCCAATGCTACAAATATCTTTAACATTATACTTCATAATATTACTGATAAAAGCTTTCCAAATCTACAAGGAAAATCTTTATGGCAACATAAAACAAGAGGCTTTGTCAATAAAGATAGTGGTATAATAATAAAACAACATAAATGTTTTAAATCAACACTGACAAAATGTCTCAAGTGTTTATTGTTTTTTGTTGTTGTTTTTTTTTCAGAAAGTTCTTTGGGTATTTCATAATTTCAAGATAAAATGTCTGAAATTAAGATAATTGTGCGAATGAGTCGCTTCAGTTATAAGTTTATAATCTAAAAAGGAATCCGAAACGGTATACGTTAAATTATGGTCAGTTATATTTTTCAACAATATACTTTTTTTATCTTAAGCTCCACCTAGTTTATCGAAAGCTGTCCTCATCCGGTTAATTCACCGATATGTTCCGGTTAATTACCGATATCATATGTGGTAAGGTTAATAACCCAAGCTTCAATATTTCCAGACTAATTTCGCCTCGGACTAAAAATATTCCTTCAATCATTTTAACTTGTTATCTGACTTGTTTATTTCTAAAGTTATTTACCCAATGTTTTTTTCATTAACCTCATCATACGTGAAAATGTTCAAATCTCTAGCACCGATATTGCTAAACCAAATTATTTCTCCCCCTTTAATCTTCTTTTTATCTTTTTTTTTACTTCAAACTAAAAAATAATTGTTCCTTATCAACACCTATGGTCATATGTATAAATTTCACAAGTCTAGTGTTCTCTTGTGTTACTTTATATTTTTTGTTACTTATAATGTTTACTTAAGACTAAAGATGTATTACAACTATCATATCTCTTGATTTCTTTGTTTCAAGAGTCATCTTTTTTTAACCTAGCATTATGTTAAAAAATTACTTTATACTCTTTTCATCTTTGAAAAAACTGAAGGATTTTTTTTTATTTTCATATTATTGACAGCATAGGAATATATTTTAGTGTATTCTGTTGTTTTGTTTGAGAGACATGATGACTTCAAGGTCGGATGGTGCAAAAAAGTGGCCATTTTAGTGCTTTATTAGTATGAATACAGATATTTATTTATATGATTAATTTTTTTCCAATGGTTTGTTTTCAATCAGAGCCTCCAGTACTGAGTTATAAGTGAAGCGTGCTGTTGCCTCTGGCTGATTTTATTTACACAACTTGATAATTATACCGTGTACCAAGATTTAAAATGCTTATGTAAATCTACAACTATACTAAAAATTGCTTACATTGTATAACTGTCCTTAGTCGCATGTCCCATGCTAATATAAATGTCCCAGATGTAGAAATTAAAATAATCATAACGTTATGTATCCGAGCTGAACAATGAAAAAGATTTTGATATATTTATATAATGATGATTTACCTAATTATCAAATTTCAAAACTGAAATTTATTCTAAACACCCATTAAGCGAAAAGTTATTATATTTCAAACGGTTATTTTATATTGAAGTTTTCTGTTATTGCCTCCATCAGAAAGTACCCAGTACTCATTGTAAACCGTTTTAAATTTTGGCCATTAATACAAGTATATAGGTCGAAATACTACTATGTTCAAATTTTGCTACTGGAATAACAAGTTATTTCCTATTCAACGCTTTGTTCTTCATGAGATAAGAATCTTTCATGCTCTGAAAACAAATCTTTGAAGAAACACTGTTTTTATTCATAAGGCTTACCATAAAATTAACTTCCAGAAATGTTCACAGTTGCTAGCAACTTACGGTCAGAAAGTTGTTAGAACTACAGAGGTTGAGCAATTGTCAGCATATACTCTTTTTTCAAACACATTTACATAAATCAAAAGTTGCAGGTTATAAACCATTTATATAAAAAGTAGTTGGATTGAACCATTTCTTTCTTTTATATATTTATTTTTTAATTTTCCACTTTCAGTGACTATATCGGAATAATACGAGTATATTACTAACATATTCATTAAATGACATGTAAATGCATTTCCCTTAGAAACTTGTGCTTGTAAGCATTTGAACAAGTACGAGTATTTCTCTATGTTTTCCCTGCAAAAGTCATACGGCAAAGAAGACATTTTAAAGCATGTCTAACAATGTAATACAAGCTGTCATTTTGATGTAGTATTGCCATTAAATATATGAAATATTCATATCCATTTCAACTTGCTAACAGTTATATCATGGCAGACCTGACATAACGTTTGACTTCGTTACATCATTCTGAAAAGTTTTAGCGATAAAAATATGTAACTGAATATTATAACCTGACATGAAGTTGCATAAATTACGCAAGAAAAATGGAAAATCCGTAGCTTAATTTACGAATTTAAACAGAAACTGCCAGTTCATCAATATAAAATTACATAAAGAGATTCATAATGCATGGCGGAGAACTACTCATAATTACCACATGTTCTATGTTCTATAATACACATGGTGAAACATTTCAGTGCCATAACATTTGTGCAATTTATAGTAAAGCTGTAATTACATTTTTGATCAAGATTTATGATCGAATCCTTTAAAGTAATACAAAAATCATCAGAAATAATTATCAAGTAATGCTAAATAAAAGAATATTAGAATCCGTTAAGTGGTGTACAAGTTGCAATATTGATACTAAAGCATTGGTGTCAGCTTTATACGAAATAATACTTTCAAATATAAATGAGCCTAATTTTGCTGTTGATAAACACAAATATTAACTTGTTGAGAACCAACAATTACATGCTGATAATTTTCTTTGGAATACAAATGTCTTATTCAATTTATTGAAATTGTTTGAAATTGTTTTTTTTTTAAATTTCAAGTAGTTATATACGTCGAATCGACGAGAGTTTAAAATATAATTAATAATTATCAAATATGAAATGAAACAAAAAAAAACGTAAGGGGCATTTCCAGTCAATTTCAAAATGCAGAATATTTAGTATTTCTTTTCAAAATTATAATAGTTAATACGTCTTTACCCAAATCATGCCTTTCTTTTAAACCCATCATGAAACATCTCCGATAAATATCAAACACCTAACAAAGATCCATCATAAGCAAAAATAGTGCCTGCATATACATACTTTACAAATCGTATTGTATTCTTTAAACGAATCTATTTTTAAAAAATTCTCTTTCAAATATAGTAATGTCATTTTCAAACATATGCTTTTAGGAATCTGATTGTATATTAAGCTTGCTTGCTTGCGAAAGATATTTTCGTCTTTGCTTCGATACACGTTCCTGTCTTTTTCGTTGTGTACGTAAACGTGAGTAAACTTCACGATAATTTATCATTTATGAGAGTTTTCAGTGGAATGTAAACTTAAACAAATCTTTTAGACATAGTGACCAATTTTTAGAACTCGAACGATCACCCCCTTGACAAAAATATACATGTACTTAAATGACTGTGACAATGTTTTTTGTTTGCCTATAAGTTTTCTTTACTTTATATGCAAATAAGTAAAAATAGATGTACTTTCCGACTAAAACATGTTAAATAATGTTAATTCAAATTTGAAAAGCAATGTGTGTTAGTTAGAATAAATACATGTATATGTTATATGACAATTTGAAAAGAAATAATAATTTTGGCATGTTAATTTGTTTAAATGAATTATACTTATTATTTAAGACAACATATTTAACAATTACAATAAAATGGATCTTACCAAATTATGTATTACATTTTTAAACATGTACTATAAATTTGAATGAAATATATTAATAAGGGTACCTGGCAATATTTACTATTATCTGGTAGAGGGTATTTAAATAGTTTTGAAAATTCAGACAGCTTATGGCTACCATTGTTTAAATTTTGTCAGTGTGACAACAAATTGCCTAGAAAACAACTTGTTTAATATATTGAAAGTGTCAAATGTGCCATCTTGCTTTTGAGGAACATCGCAATAATTATCAGTTCTTGAACAGAACATTTCTAAAAACTAGACCTGGAATTGTTATTTTGTTATAATGGTATTCGTATTAAAAGTAACTAAATGAAAATTACCTTAATTATTAATAAGTACTTAATTTTTGTGCGGAAACTTAAATTCAACTCAAACCATTCTTTCAAAGATTGACACGAATTAAAATGTTCTGGCAAAAAGGCACACTTCGACATTATTATAATAATTCCTGTAATTCATAACAACAGCACAAACATGTTTGATGCAATGAACAGCTTATGACCGGCCCGGTATTTCATTCAGACAATAAAGGTGACTTCATGCTCTTTATTTTCGTTGTCAAGTAGTTTTAAATTAATTTAATAATTTGAGTGATTGAGTTGAACCAAAACTAATAGAAATAGTTAGGATGAAACTGTCTAACATATAGAAAGACTGTCCCATTCTTTTTATCAATTGAACGTTGCAAATACACTCAGAAAGATATTTATAGAATTTTCCACGCGGATAATTAAAAGATTTTGCGAAGTAGAGTACAAAACCAAAAACAATTGTGGTAAATGTAAAGTTTGGTTTTCTAAACTTTAACTTGTGCACTCATCATTTACACTTAGACGAGCATTATGTCACTTCAATTTACTTGTATTGATAAATTTGTAAAGTGGGTGGAAAACAACTTTGTTTATTACATTCAATATCCGAAGTAATGTACTTCATATTCAAAGTATAAACACATATTATTAGTGATTATATAAAACCATTGGAGACCAAATGTCTATCAACAAATAGATTTATTTGAATAACGTAAGAGCAAAATAAAGTGCGCATGATTTGCAACGAATCTTTTCACCACAATATACTTATCAGTAAACCTTTTCATAAAGTTTTTTTTTTTGAGGAAAGTACAAAATCTCAGCTTCGTGATTGTAATACTCTCATCAAATTAAATGACGACTTTTTCATCCATACCCATACATATCAATAAGATCAAGCTATGATACAAGTATTATTATAATTATGTTATTGCATCTAACTACTCGGTTATATTTGATTTACTCATTTGAAACGTACCTGTAAAGTTATAACATTTTACATAGTAAATATTGGAGCTTTAGATGAGACTTGATAAACAACACAAGTAGTAGTAGTAGCTTCAATGGTTGTTTTCTCTTCTGGTATTATAATTATACATATAAAACTCTTATATGTCTTATTCTGTTTTCCTTCAAACCCAATATTTTCAAAGAATAACTTTGTAAAAAAATCCCCTTTGGACAAACAATAAATTTGAAAATTTTAAGGGAAAATTGCTAGTTTTGGGTGAAAGGATTTCCCTAGAAAGAGTTTAGTTTTGGGAACTTATTTACTGTTTAAAAGCTTTTTTTTACTAAATAAAGAGAAAATTTAAGATATAAATAGATGAAGTTTTTTTAAACCCGATTTTTATAAAAAAAAGGGTCATGCAATTTTTTTAAAAAAAACAGAATGATTTTTTTTGGGGTACGAAAAAATGGGATTTTTTAAGAAAAAATTAAATTTTAATTCCACATTTTTATCTTTTTGATAGTTAGGTTTGTAAAAGAGACATAAATAATGTATTTTGTACTTTTTTACAGTAATACAATTTACATTTATGAATTTATAATAAAGCGTTTTTGTTTGTATAAATTGTTTTAACAAATTATGACTTTTTTATCTTTGTCTAGTATATAAAGTATGCATTTTTATAATGAAATCAAACCTACTTTGCAAAAAGTCGCCAAAATGACCTGTACAGCAGAGTTATAACTAAAACAAGAACCCCAAAAGCAGATTTACATACGAAGTGTTCACAATGCCAAATACAATTCACAAAAATCTGAAGGAAAAAAAATCGCGATCCCTGAGCAGCATTTATTGCAAAAAAATATGAAAATTGCAGACTCGGTTTGATTGATTTTGTACGTAAGGGACCATAAAAAAGTGCAACATCCCTCATTTTCATGTAATTTTAAATCAATAGTTTTAAATTTTTCACCCGTCTGGCTCGAATCGATACCAAATTCACAGTAAATAGTTTAAATTTTAAATCGGTCGTTATAGTCGTGGAATGGCAACATACTGATTCATATGTTGTCACATTGTGGCATACATGATTTACGGAAACGCCTAAAATCAACGCTAAAACAATGAAACATTAATAATCAAAGTTAGTCATTTCTCATGAACATAAAAGATGTGTGTTTTAACTAAACACACTTATGTGATATCGTTTCAGGAACCAACTTTACAAAGCCCATGATTCAAGGGTTGATTTTGACATAATTAAAAGTTTCACTAAAATTGACATAGTTCCAAAATAACATTGTCTTGCAACCTTTTATCTTTTGAATATCATCATTAATATTAATGTCGTATGTAAATGATAATAAAATGATATTTGTATATAACATTATATTGTGTTACTTCAAAGGTACAACGTAGAAGTTGGTTTAAAATTGGCAGTTAAGAAAAAGGTTACACCGACATGACGTCAGTTTGACAGCAGCAAGTTTCATATCTAAACTTATACGAATATTTCAAATACGAAAGTTAAAACAAAATACAATGCATTGTATCAAAACTGGTTCAGTCTGTATCTTAATTGAAACGACAACTCATTAATGTTATAATCATCTCCAAAAAAAAGTAAACAGATTTATAAACAAAGCTGACAGACTTGGGATTTTGTCTGTGTCTTTTGTTACATAATTCTGGAAGGTTTAAATGGTATGAATATATTTCTAAACATCCATTTTTCAAACACTGAAAGCTTTTATCAATAAATATAATTTGCAAACTGAATATGACCTTCTGTCATTGCCAATCATTTTAAAAGTCAACATAGTTTGTCCACAATTTTTTCTTATTGTTTATGTAATTGAAACTTTAATGCACCACATTAGGTAATTGAGGTGCTTTTAAGTATGGCAATGTTTCAAATTATATTTGATTGTGTTTTTTGTAAAAGCTGTTAACATATAATGAAGATTATGTTAAACTTTTTTTAAAAAAATATAAATAAAACAATTATCAAGTTTTACATAAATAATAAAGTATGTTTAATAGACACAAAAATGTATGATATTGTCCAAAGTGCATGATGGTTTCCACTTTTTATGTGTTCAGTTGAAAACTATATAGCTTCATATAAACAAAAAACCTTTTATTTCATGAAAGAGCATAGACAAGAAATGTCTTTTACTTCAAACCACTTGTACTCAACACAATGGGTTAGAGTTCCACCAGCTAGCTAATCAACTGCATGCTCGTGCCTGAATTAGTAAATTAGTGAATGAGTAAAACTGGACGCCAAATGACCTTAAAAAAGTGTGTGTTTAAAATTAAACCAAACAAACAAATAATACTTGGAAGAGTATAACTATGTGACTTCTTTTCTTCTTATTCCTAATTAAAGTATTAACGTTAACGGGACAAAAAAACAACGTTAAATGTATTGCCTGATGCATTGTAACTTACAATTACAGTTCGCCAAAGTTTGTCTGCCAATGAAATCGCTCTATTTTGTTTAAATTTTGCCGAAATATTTACCATACAGTGCTGTAACTCAACTGTATGTATTAAATGTATACGTTAAATGAGCCGATTTAATAGACTCCGTCTATTTACATAGTGCACTCGATTACAAATGAAGGCATGTTTGTAACATTAATAATGCTCGTATAAGCATTGTTTTAAATTGTCATTTAAGTGATATATATATTTAACAATATACTTTAAGATCCATGATTTATGCTTTAGAAAACAATACATTTGTCCGTCTTCAGCAGCCCAAATATTAGTTTAATAACGTGTTAATAATAATGTTAAACCATGGTAGATATTAAACAAAAGTAGAAAGTAGCGCTGGATGTGAAATCATTTGCCATCATAGTAGTAAATGTAAAGTCGTATTTTGACTTTCATACAAAAAATCCTTAATTCCAACTGTCAAAAGAAATCATCAGAAAAAGATTATTCAGGTAATTAGCCAATGTTTGACTTGTTAGAAACTGTAACAGGACAACAATGATTAAAAGCTTTTAAGATAAAATAAGAACGTTTCTTAGGCATGATGGGCATTTTAATAATAGTTCTGATTTAAAAAGAAAAAATTTTTTTAAAAAATTTTTACAAAAAAAAAAACGTTTTTGGCAAAAAAAAACAAAGGGAAACCCCTGTTTAATAAAGATAAAATGGGAAAAAGCAGCAGCTAGTTTTTACATCAAAAAACTCATTAGTCTCCAAAATGTTTTTGTTTTACATATTTTTTTTTTCATCTTAATATTTTCAAGGCGAACTAAACACAAAATTAAAATCATGCGAACCAAATGAGACCGTTCTGTTATAAGTTTGTTATTCAAAAAGGAATCTGTAATGGTATACGTTATTGAATGGTCAGTTACAGTTTTAAACATGTTGTGGTTTACCCGTATTTTTTCAAAAACATGGCATGTGAATTATTATATTTTAAGCTCCACTGTATCTTATGCTGAATATATCCTTAACATTATACTTCATTATATTACTGATAAAAACTTTCCAAATCTACAGAGAAAATCTTTATGGCAACATAAAACAAGAACCTCTGTCAATAAAGATAGTGGTATTGTAATAAAACAACAGCTATGTTATATATTCCAACACTGACAAAATGCCTCAAGTGATTATTGTTTTTTCAGATAATTCTTTGGGTATTTCATATTTTCAAGATAAAATGTCTGAAATTAAGATAATTATGCGAATGAGTCCCTTCAGTTTTAAGTTTTTAATCTTAAAAGGATCCGAAACGATATACGTTATATTTTTCAACAAGTTGGATGTTTACTCCTACTTTTTAACAACATACATTTTTATTTAATCTTAAGCTCCACTTAGTTTATCGAGAGCTGTCCTCATCCCGGAATTCAACAATATATTCCGTATAATTACCGATATCATATGTGGTAAGGATATTAACCCCAGCTTCAATATTTCCCGACTAATTTCACCTTGGACAAAGAATTTTCCTTAAACTATTTTAACTTGTTGTCTCACTGGAACTTGTTTATTACTAAAGCTATTTATCCCAATTAAAATAATATATATGTTCATTTATCTCTTCATACGTTCAACTGTCTAGCATCGATATTGCTAAATCAAATAATATCTCCCCCTTCAACTTCTTCTTTTACTCTTTTTACTCTTTTTTTCTTCATGTATTAACTTCAAACTTAAACTTAATTTTCCTTGCCAACACCTATGACACATGTATAAATTTCACAAGGTCAGCGCCTATATTTCTAGAACTATCTCCATTTTAAACTTGTTTATTTGAACATTGTTACAGATCTTGTGTTTCTCTCTTTTATTACATTATCTTCTGTGTTACTGATAACATTTACTAATGGCCAACAGTTGAAATTTAGGTTCAGATTTATAAGGTTATAAATTTATATTATTTGATTTAGCAATATCGGTGCTAGAGAGTTGAACGTATGAAGAGATTAATAAACATATATATTATTTTAATTGGGATAAATAGCTTTAGTAATAGATAAGTTCCAGTGAGACAACAAGTAAAAGTAAATGGTTTAAGGAAAATTCTTAGTCCAAGGTGAAATTCGTCTGGAAATATTGAAGCTGGGGTTATTGAAGCTAGTCGCATGTCCCATGCTAATATGCCCCAGCTGTAGACATAAAGAATAATCATAACGAAGTGTATCCGAGCTGAACAATATAAAAGATTTTAATACATGTATATTTATAATGATAATTTACCAAATTATCAAATTTCAAAACTGAAAATAATTCTAAACGCCCATTAGGCCTAACATTATTATTTCTCAAACGGTTATTTTATAATTTGGTTTCCTGTTATAGCCTCCATTATAACCTTATAAATCTGAAGCTAAATTTTAACTGTTGGTCATTAGTAAACGTCAAAAGATCAAAATACGACTGTGTAACAATTTTACTACAGTAACTGTAATTGCAAGTTATTTCATATTGAACGTTATATGAATCTTACGCTCTGATAGAAACACTGTATTTATCTGTGAGGATTTCTACGAAATTAACTTGCAGAAATGTTGACAGTTGTTAACAACTAACGACCAGAAAGTTGTAAGAACTACAGATGTTGAACAATTTTCAACCTTTACTCTTTTTTTCAAACACAAAAAGTTGCAGATCATCAAACCATTTAATATTATTTAAAAAGTCGTTTGATGTGCCTATATCGCAAAAATATATTTCTAAAATATTCATTTAATGGCATGTAAATGTATTAAATATAGATATTGGCGGTAGAACAATACTTGTGCTTGTTAGCATTTGAACAAATATTTCTCTATATTTTCCCTGCAAATGTCATACGGTAAAGAAGACCTTTTTCGACAGCAAGTCTAACAATGTAATACAAGCTGTCATTTTGACGTAGTATTGCCATTAAAGGCATGTGATACGTTTTATTACAGACATTTGGTGTCTTATAATTTGTAATTGTTTCATGTTTTCTGATATTGTCACAGACATTGTCAAGAATGATTGACACCATTGTGCTTGAAATACTCTGTAAGGTACATTCTATCATAATAACGTTAAGAAAGTGTACTTGGAAATAAAACACTATAATTCATAAAAAAACAGTAACGGTTATCATTTAAATGAAAAATCATGTTGTTTAGACAGTGACTTATGAAATAAGAAACATAGTTCATCTTATTTATAAAATAAGATCTTGTGTTCCGGGTGCTTTCATATAAGCCACTGCTTAAAAAGCAATATCCTTTCTGATTGAAGTTTACAATTTTCGTTTGGATTTTTAAATCTAAGAAAAAAGAATAGTTCGTTGGTATATTTCCGTATTAGCGAAAAGCGAATGCACGACATATTTGTTAAACAGTTAAAATTCTACTAAATTAGCAGTATTATATTTTGTTCCGGATAATTTTAATTCTGTTACCGTACAATATTCATGTGTGTTAAATAACAGAATGGTTCATCTCATTCAACAATCGACGAAACAACATTTTGTTGATGTTGCTGTATACCCTTTAAATGTCCAAAGTGAAAAAATACCGTACGCAATGGTTTCTATAACTAAATATATTGATGTGATTGGTGGTTTTAAATTAGTTTCTTGAAAAATTTTCCCCTAAAACTACATTATGATAATAATGGTATGACGAAATATATCATTACAATTTTCATCATGTCTTGTTAACACTGATTTCAAGGATGAATTGTCTTATTACACACAAGATTAGTCATGTCAAATGATATTTTTATCAAAATAAAATGTCTCGGATTTTCATATTTTCTAAATTATTATCATTTTCGTGTTATAAATTGTCTATCAAGCGAATCACATATTTCTAACATGTAAGACTGTTTAATATATGTTAACCTTTTTTGCTCAAAATATAGAAAGAGCAAATGTGATAAAGCCTCTTGACATAATTCTTTAGTTACCTTAGACAAATGACCACCATAGATCTATAAAATCTGATTTTGTTCAGACTCTTATGATTTCTCTCGAAAGTTTTTCTCGGATTGATTTTATATGTTAATCTTTCTGTTACGCAATTAAAACACTACAACTTCAGAATAATGACAACTTAACTAAATTAACTGAATATTAGTCATATGAATTTCAACTTGCTGACAGTTACATCACGGCAGACCTGACATACTTGAGATAATATTTGACTTCGGTTATATCATTCTGAAAAGTTTTAGCGATAAAAATATGTAACTGAATATTACAGCCTGTAATTAAGTTGAATAAATAACGCAAAAAAGGACAATTCTATGCTCACTACACATTTAAACAGGAACTGCTAGTTTCATCAATATGGAATTACATAAAGTTATTCATAATGAATGGCGGAGAACTACTCAGAATATCACCTGTTCTATATTCCATATTACACATTGTGGAACATTTCAGTGCCAAAACATTTGTGCAATTAATAGTAAGGCTATAATTAAAGTTTTGATCAAGATTAATGAACAACTCCTTTAAATCAATGCAAACAGTAACAGAAATAATTATCAAGTAATGCTAAATAAAAGGAAAATAGAATCCGTTAAGTGGTGTACAAGTTGTTATATTGATACTAAAGCATTGATATCAGCTTTATACGAAATAATACTTTTAAATATAAATTAGCCTAATTTTGCTGTTGATAAACATTAATATTAACTTGTTGAAAACAAATAAGTACAAAAGTCTTATTCAATTTATTCGAATTTTTTTCAGATTACATGAAGTTTTACACGTTGAATATGCCTGAAATCAAATCGTAATTAATAATTTTTAATATGACATGAAACAATCAAAGCACAGAAGGCGCTGAATTTGTTTGGGTCTCAGAATGTCAGACAGGTGAAGGTTGTGAGATTATAAACCAATTTGTTTGTGTAGTGTCACCAATGCTGTTTCCAGTGTTATAGCTATAGTAAATTGGCTATAAGACTAATTGCAACACTGATATTCAATTCAATGTTTATATGGCTGAAGCAATTATAATAATTAAATAACAAAAAAAACAAAAAACAAACATGAGGTGCCTGAACTTGGGTTTAAACTCGAGACTTCTCGCTTCTAAAGCGAGCGTGTAAACCTCTCGACCACGGGGAGTTATAAGATAATAGCCTGAAGAATACCATATTATTCTACATTAGAGTTTGCAACCCTTATTAATTTCGATATATTTTGTTCACGGTAAACCTGTTGTTTAACACTGAAATAAATAATCATGGAGATGAATATAAGCATGTATATCTATAAGAATAACACAATATTAGAAATCTTCGACCAATCGGGAACTATTATTACGTTACGAATATTAATGCGCCTGTCATTTGACAATCTTTACGCAGTGATCTCCTAATTTTTCGGTGTTAATGTACATATGAAGGGAAGTAACCGCTTCGAGGGGTTTGGACTACTCAGCATTTGCAAATAAGAACATCAGGGTCTGAAATTTCGCTACCATTATTTGTTTGGTCTGACGATCCAAACAAATAAAAACGTAAGATGCGCGTCCGTTCAATTTCGAAACGCAGAATTATTTTTAGTAGTTTTTTTCAAAATTATAATGGTTATTACGCCATTAACCCAATTATGCCTTTTTTAAACCCATCATAAAATCAAATATAGTAATGTCATTTTTAAACATATGCTTTCAGGAATCTGATTGTACAATAACCTTATTTGCGAAAGATATTTCCATCTTTGCTTCGATACACGTTCCTCTGTTTGTTTTTGTACTGTATGAAAACTTGTATTAAATTCACGATAATTGATTATTTATTGGAGTTTTAAGTGATAACAATGGAATGTAAACTAAAATAATCGTTTAGACATGGTAATCTATCTTTATTACTCAAAAGATCACCCTCTTGACAACAATTTCTCAATAAGACTTGTCTGACTGTGACAATGTCTTATTTTATTGCTCGAATCAATACCAAATTCACAGTATATAGTTAAAATTTTAAGTCTGTCGTTATAGTCGTGTAATGGCAACATACTGATTCATATGGTGTCACATTGTGACATACATGATAAACGGTAACGCCTAAAATAAACGCTTAAACAATGAAACCCTAATAATGACAGTTGTTTGTTTGTTTCATTTTACGCCTTTTCCCAACAGTATTTCAGTCATATAGGCGGGTAGTTTCCTAACCATCGTTCCTCGAGAGTTACACCAGTACTACACTACCTTGCTCCGATAATGACAGTTAATCATTTCTCATGAACCATAAAAGATGAAAAGCTTTTACCTGAAACACTCATGTGATATTATTTCAGGAGGCAACTATACAAAGCCCATGATTCAAGCGTTGATTTTGACATAATTAAAAGTTTCATTAACATTAACATAGTTCTAAAATAGCATTCATTGTCTTTCAACATTTTATCATTAATATTAATGTCGCATGTTAATGATAATAAAATAATATTGGTATAATTATAACATTATATTTGTGTTACTTCAAAAGTACAACGTAGGAGTTGGATTACCTTTGGCAGTTAAGAAAAACGATAAAAGTCAACGTCAGGTTACACCGTTATGACGTCAGTTTGACAGCAGCAAGTTTCATATCTAAAATTATACGAATATTTCAAATACGAAATTCAAAACAAAATACAATACATTGTATCAAAACTGGTTCAGTCTGTATCTTAATTGAAACGACAACTCATAAATGTTATAATCATCTTCAAAAAATAGTAAACAGATTTATTAACAAAGCTGACAGACTTGGGATTTTGTCTGTGTCTTTTGTTACATAATTCTGAAAGGTTTAAGTGATATGAATATATTACTAAACATCAATTTTGCAAACACTAAAAGCTTTTATTGCTACGTTTGATTTGCAAACCGAATATGATCTTCTGTAATTGCCAATCATTTTAACATTCAACATACTTTATCCACATTTGTTTTCTCATTTTTATGTAATCGAAACTTTAATGCACCACATTATGTAATTAAGGTGCTTTTAAGTATAACAATGTTTTAAACAAAGTTATTTATTGTGTTTTTATGTAAAAGCTGTTACTATCTGATACTCCTTTTAAAAGATCTCAAATTTAGACATTTATAAATAAAACAATTATCACGTTGAACATGAATAATAATGTATGTTTAATAGACAAATATTGGAACTCAATGTTTGCCGATCATTTATGAGTGTTTCAAGCGCGTCTTTATAAATACGTCTATCTTTCATTTTCTGATTGTACCTTATTTTATCTTGTAATTAAATCTTGTAACTAAATTGTAATTATCTTACGACTTATCTTATTAAACTAGTACTCGATCGATCAGACGGATTATTTAATATTCAGACTCGGATTGTTTAAAAATGAAATACATGTGATAGATGGAAAAAGAGTAACACATAAAATGTAACAAATGAGTATGTTATATTGTTATGTTATATGGAAAATATATATTTAAGAATGATTTGCAAATGCTCTATGGTAAGGGAAATTAAACATACCACACTTTAATCTAAACGTAAAACATAATTTTAAGCACACCGAACATAATGGTTATATTACCATTGATTACTAATTATCCAACTTATTTGTTGTTGTAATTAGAAACAAACCCAAATTCTTATGCAAAAGATTGCCTATTGCAATGTGGGTTTTCTCAAAATAAAACATTTTTTTTCTCATACAAAACTTATTTATGCGATAATGGCAAGAAAACTGCAAAATCAATATTTAAACAAAAATGGAACTAATTTCATTGCAGTATGCATCTGTTAATGTTTATACCTTTGTATGATTTAATTTAATTTTATTGAACAGTTTGCTAAGAAATGAAATTTAAATTTTGAAGAATAACTTGCATATGCTCTGTAGTTGATAAGAGAAATTGGCCACACTTTAATAGCATTTTTTTAACGTAAAATGTAATTTTAAACAAAATAATATGAAATTTTAAACAAAATTTAATATGTAAGCTTACTTTTTCTGTAATATTACTTTTTATCCAAGATTGCAATTGTTATTATTAAGAGACCCGAATTGTCTGAATAAATGTATAATATTTCAAAGTGTCTATAGCATTTAATAATCAGATTGATTCAAGAAACGTTAAATCATTTATATACTGTCGTAAAAGTTACTATTTTGGCTGTGTGCATTTATTCGATACAAAACTATATTTATGAGAATGGAAATGAATGTGTGAATGTAAGCACATGTTATTGCCATGTAAAAAATGTTTAAAGCAATGTGCGCTTTCCCCCCAAAACAATTTTTTGTTCTTCCTGTGCAAACAGAATATGTTAACATTAAACTGGCATAAAACGCTAGAAAATCGAAAACAATTCAAAAAGCAAAACTACGAGGGACGGTCAGAAAATACCCGGACTTTTGACTCGTTCTCGAAAACCATTCAACATTTAAAAAAAATCTTTCTACTCTTTTTCAAAATATTCTCCACCTACGTCTATATATATTCCACCAATATAATATATAATATATAATGTGTGTATATAGCTGCACGTGGAAAGAGAGGAGCATGAAAAGTCCGGATATTTTCTGACCGTCCCTTATTATAATGCAGTATGCATCTGTTAATGTTTATACGGCTGTCTGTTTTTCATAATTTCAATCGCAGATCTAATTGAAACATGTAAATACGAGGGTTGTTCACAAAAGGCAAAAAGGCTGCGACTCCACTTTTCACATATTTCTATTTCACGTACATGGTAATACAGTCGAAAACTATTCGAAAATGCCCTCTATATACAGTGAAAAAAACAATACAATATATTAATAAATAATAATTCTGTGAAAATTACGAATGAAAAGGGGTTCGCAACCAGGCTCATTCCAAAAATACAATTAATGACGTTCGTGACGTCACAAAATAAAAACAAAATGTACAAAATTACAGAGGAATAACTTTATTAAGTCATCTTGGTAAATTGTTTACTAGTATTTTGAATCAAAGAATAACTAAATGGTGTGATGAAAATAATATTATCTCTGATGCGCAGTTTGGTTTTAAAAAAGGTAGTTCGACTATAGAAGCTATTTTTATATTGCATTCTATAATTGAAAAATATTTGAACCAGAATAAAAGATTGTATTGTGCTTTTATTGATTTAAAACGCTGTTTTGATTCTATATACAGGAATGCACTTTGGTTTAAGATGTATTATGCTGGTTTGAATGGTAAATTATTAAGAATAATAAGAAGTATGTATAGCTCTGTTAAATCTTGTGTTAAGTCCTGTGGTAACTATTCTGATTTTTTTTGATATTTCGATTGGATTACGTCAAGGGGAGATAATTTCCCCAGTTATGTTTTCCTTGTTTATTGAAGATCTAGAACTTTATTTGCAAAATAACTTAAATTCTGGTATAGATCTTCAAGACATTTGCCTAATTTTACTTTTGTTTGCTGATGATATGGTATTAATTGATGAAAATCCTCTAGATCTTCAAAATTCATTAAATAAGCTTCATGAATACTGTAATAAATGGGGGTTAGAAGTTAATGTAAACAAAACCAAAATCGTAGAGAAAACTGGTTATATGGTCAAGATAATATAGAAATTGTAAATGATTTTAATTATCTAGGTGTCACATTGAATTATACAGGAAATTTTAACTTAAACACTCAAACTTTATATGGTAAAAGTTTAAAAGCCCTAAATAATTTAGTGGCAAATTTGAAAAAAATGAAACAAAACCAAAAATAGCCCTACAGTTGTTCGACTCTTTTATTGGTTCTATTTTAATGTATGGCAAGTGAAGTATGGGGTTTTTCATAAATCAAAAAAGTTAGAAAAATATTCATTTGAAATTTTTTGTAAAAACTATTCCTTGGTGTTAGAAAATCTACTAGTAACGCAGCTGTGTATGGTGAACTTGGAAGATATCCGTTGTATATAAAACAGATATGTCCCGAATTGTAAAATTTTGGTTTAAGATAAGAAGTTCAAGTAATATTATTATAACTACAATTGTTAATTCATGTATGTCTGATATAAATACAGGGTATACAAACTGGTTTGCAAATGTACGAAGTCTTTTTAGAAAAATACGTTTTTTTTTATGTATGGTTAAACCCTTTAAGCGTTAATCAAAATTGTTTTATTGTCGTTTTTAAACAGAGATTAATAGATGAATATTTACAAGAATGGAGAGCTAGTATTAATTGTTAATGATGTATTATTTTTATATTAAATCAGTAAAGGACAGTTTTGAAATGTCACCTTATTTTTAGAAAAATATTGTATCAAGAACAGCTTTGACAAAACTGCGTATTTCAGCTCATAATCTTAGAATACAGACAGGTAGATATTCACAGTGAACGAGTAGGGCGTAATTTAAGATATTGTTTAATTTGCAATACAAATGAAAATTGAGGACGAGTTCCATTTTGTGTTTAAGTGTCCTGCATAAGAAAATTTAAGAAATATATATATATTAAGAATTACTATAGAAATAGACCAAAGTATGTTTAAGTTTACTCAATTATTAAAAAGTGATAAAAAAAAGAAAAAAATTATCTTTTTCAAATTTTTGAAGCTTTTAAATTTTAAAAACAGAAAAAATCTTAGATATGTATTCAACCCTTTACTATACCAAAAGGTCCCAAATATGAAAAGTTTTTTGTGATACTACTGTTAGTAATAGCTTAGCTTTAATATTTTTGCATCTTATTTTTTTTCGTCCATCAATATAATTTTTTATGTTTTACTTTCATTTATTGTTTTTTCAAAAAATTAAATGTACTTGATATAGTTTTAATCCGAGAAACTTTTAGTTTTTGTAAATAAAATTCTTCCTTCTTTTTCCCCCTTTTTTTACTTTTTAAAGAATTATCACTTGGCCAAAAAAGTCAATTTAAACAATTACCAGTCTTTTTTTTGATAAAGAGAAAAAGAGCGGTCCCATTTTTTTTTTTTCGTCCCCGAGATATAGCTCGAAAATCGGGTCACTTATAATGTAAATATAAAAAGCGATTAATTGTATTAGTTTACAATGTACACACGTCATCATACGATCTTAAAATATTATGATTATGCACAACGTAACAGGAAAATGAAAATTAGTCTCTTCTACTGGGTACATTCTATCATTGATAGAAATAAATCGGGACATATAAATTATTATTATTACATTTATTTACAGGAAACAGACATAACTCAAATTAAACTAAATGAAGTAGTATTTAAAACACGTGTTTCATATTCAATTTTTGGTAAGAATTGAACGGTAAGATCGATGCTGCCATCAAACATGGCGAACATTCGCAAATTGTTTACAGTAATTTCTTTTGTATCGCTTTTGCAATTGACGCCACAAAGGTTCCATTATCATTTGCCCTTCTCTGTCTGTGATCTCACGTTCGCTGTATTTGAATTTCTTTCGCCAGCTGAAAACGAGTGTCCTGCTTGCCGATTAATTGCCCTTTGTAAATTAAATCATTTCGTTTGAAGGATATTGTTGACAAAAATAACAATATGTTTCCAATGCATGTCATGTTTCGACATTTGACGCTGCTGCAAACTTGATTATTTAGGCATTTATTATCTAAATGATGTCAAATTTGGACATAAAGTCACTTATAATGAAAGGTGTTGGTTGTATATATGGACAAAAAGACGTCAAATTATGAATAAACCAGATTTACAACTTAGTGTTGCACCGGGTGCTTGTTACTATGTTTTTTTTTAATATTACAGAGAATACGCATTAAGCACAACATTACAATAAAATTATGCTTAATCTGTAGACAGCATCTTATGATCGTCATGTATTAATATGAATACTGTTTAAGCCGATGCTAACGTTGCACTTCCCATTACCGTCAATAATTTGCAAATTGTTGTTTTCAGTGTTCTTGATGGAATCCTTTTTTAATAATTTATTGATGCATTGTTGTTTTCTTTTTCTATAATAAAGAAATTTATTATACATTAACCATCAGTTAGTGTTTAACTTAGTTTAATAATAATGTTTGAAAAAGATAAAATGCAACCGACTAAAATTTCATCATATAAATTGACAGCGTAATTGAAACTATTAAAAAAAAAGCGCAGTCCAAATATATAATCACTGTCAGTTTATTATGGAAGCAGATTTTGCAAAATGATTTGAAAAGAAAAGACAATTTAGACAACTTTAATCCAATGATAATAATGTTATTTCTTTACGCTTTCCTTTTCTTTTGTCATTGTTTTTTGCGTGTTTTTTTTGGTGTGTTTTTTTTTTGTTGTTTTTTTTTTTCATGTACATCTTAACTTTACCGTTTGAAAAGTTCGAACATAACATTAAATTCGTAAAGCTATACGTTTTGCAATAATAAAGTCCCTAATGTTCTTATAGACATTCCTATGGGTGCAATATGTGTACCTATTTTATCTCCTCAGCTCCAACTAAGATCTGATGTCGATATTTAGCTAAAAAGTAAAAAGCAAAATATAAAATAAACTGATACTTCAAGACGTCCCTGTTATGTAATTTAAACACTGCAACAACATTATAATGACATCTTAACTGAAATTCACTGATATATTCATAAAATGTTCAACTCATTCACAGTTACATCATAGCAGAGCTGACATATCTGATATAATGCCTGACTTCGGTTTCAACAGTATGACAGGGTTAGTGTTAAAACTTAAAAATATATGCCTGTATGATCAGGTTGCATAATGGCAGAAACACCAGAGATACCAAAACTTCATTTATAAATTTAAACAGAAACTGCCAGTTTCATCGATAGAAAATAGAGAAAATAATTGACAAGTGTGTAATTGATCCCCTTTTAATTACCACCTGTTCTATGTTTAAAATATGTGTGAAATGCATTATTTAATGCCATTAAGTTCTTTTGAAAACAAATCATTCCAATGCGAAAATCATTGTTTGTGGTAAAGCTGAAATTACAAATGGGATCATAATTAATGACCGACTGCTTTTAAAAGAAAACAGTACGGAATTTAAAGAAATGATTATCAAGTAATGATAAAATACAGGATTATTATTTTTAATGGGATTTTTAAGTTATTGTTTTAGGTACAAAACTGTCTAAAAAGCCTAAAGCTTTGATTTTTTTTGTAAAGAATCCAATATTAAATTGATGTTTTTAATTGCACTTTCTATACATTAGGTGAAATTAAACGAATATAATGACTTTTAAAAGTGAGCCTAATTTCGCAGGAGATACTTATTGAGTTCAAACATGATTTCCATCATATTTACATCATGAAATTGTCTTTAAAAATGAATAGATATGACTTATTCAAGATAATGACATTGTGTTACGTTCAAAATAGTTATATATACGTAGAACCGACAAGAATTTGAAACCTCTTCATCTTTTTAAAAAGGATGAACAATTTTTGTTGCATGACCGGAGCAAAGTGCAGAATTAGTAGTTTTATTAAAAGAAGTGGCTAATATGCCGTTAACTATCATATCTCCGATAGATATAAAACATCTACCTTTGATAAGACAACTTGGCTTAAAACAAACAGCTTGCATATAAGTGTTTTAAGCATTGAATTGTTTTAGAGACGAAAACATCATAATTCATTAAAATGCTTCAAATATATTATATATATTTATAAACGGGTGCTAGACGGAACCTCAATTGTACAATGTAACTTGTTTATGAAAATATTGTTCACCTTTGTTTCGATACTCATTTGTTTTTCGCATTGAATGGAAAAGTGTACAACTTCCACGATGTGAGTTTACAGTGATGACAATTGAATGTAAAATAAAAATATCGTCTAGACAATGATGATCAGTTTTGAGAATTGGTTATGATCACCCCCTTGACAACAATACATTTTCTCAAGAAGACATATCTGAATGTGACAACGTCTTATTTTGAGAGAGATTCAATTTTGTTTTGTTATTTCGTCTATATGTACTGTTGTACATGAAAATGTCATCTGCTCCATACTGTCCCACTTACATAGACAATTTAAATAGTGTTAATTCAAATTAGTAGTTGGAAATTAGAAGATTTAAATAAGTGTGTTAGGCAGAAATGTAAATGATTGATAAAATACAAAAAGAAATGTAATTGTTACATTCGTGTAAAATGAATTCGATTCTGTTAAGTATTTTATTTCGGAAAATCATGTAGAAATTGTTATCAAATAAGTTTATTAAATGCGACAAAACAAACCCCAGAGGCCAAAACGTTATTTGTACTTAAACGCCATTTGTGTTATTGTGTATTTGAAGAAATTCTCATTTTAAAATGCATAAGCATTACTTAAACACTTTTCATGTTTCAGTAAATAATTTGAATTTACTAAACTATACTTGGATTAGTATTATGTTATGACGGCACTCGTTTACAAAGTTACTAAAAGAGCTAAAGTATGATTCAGTACCTAATTTCGGATGGTCAGAAAACGTTTCTAAAAATTAACTGGTGAACCTTTTAACATACAAGAATGATAAAATCGTATTCTTCATTTCGTTATATTCAAATGGCAAGAACCTTTCAGTATTTCAGTTCTTTTAAACTGACTGATCTAATTGATGAAAATATTTCATTTTACTTTAATAAAATTCAATCATTTACAGAGAGATGCACATGAAAATTCTATAGATATTATAAAGAATTATTTTACATAACTATATAACGTCCTGTTAACCTTTCAAGAGGAAAAGAAATGTGTAATTTTGTGCATAAAACATGTAATTATGCTGTTTTGATTTTGTGTTAAGTATTTTTGTCACGATGAGTTTTTGCTTATACAAATCTTGTATACGTATATATTGTCGGGAAATATTTTGAATGTCGTTACCATAACAAAAACTTATTTTACTGCAGTCAGCATCTGCCAATATGAAAGGAAAAAAAGGAAAATAGAGAAAATCCAAAACGGCAAAATTGAAAATGTTGCAGGCTTGGTTTGATTAAGCCTATTCATGGACGTATTGTCAAGTGCAAAACTACCACCACGCCCCTAGCACCACCTTAAGCAGAATTTAACATTAATACATGAATGGCAAAGTTTTGAATTTAGAAACATCCGCAAATGTGTTCATACAGCTGTTATCATGGAAATTTCAATTTGGCACTTCCGTGCCATTGCATGAAAAGCGGCGTATGGTCCCCAAGTCATAGAAAGTGTGTGCCATAAACGAAACAAAACAATGGGAAGGAACTAAACAAAATGGAATTTTGAAAGGGGATCAGAGGTTATGAAGTCACAGTTAAAAATGTATATAAATTTTATTGGAATGTCTTAATACATTTGTACAATAATTGAAATAATGGTATTGGAATAGATGCATGAGAAAAACTATATTTAGATCTACTGAAAATATATTGTAAGGTAGGTTTTATCATTCTTTCTCGTTCGTTACAAAACAATGATATATTGGTCTGATCATAATAATATCAAATACAATGTGATAACGCGATATTTAGTAGATTATTACATTTATTTATGCAAAAAGCCATGTTAAACACAATAAAACATATGAGTGATGATATTAATAGCTTTGGCTTGCTTGGTCGATATATCATTCAGTACATTTATTTTTTTATTCAATATCTGAAGTGATAATTGCTTCATATTCAAACTATGAAACATATAAAACGTGATCATATAAAACCATTGGAGACAGAATGTCTATCAGCAATTAGATTTATTTAAAAAGCGTGAGAGCAAGATAACGAGTGCGTGATTTGCAACTATATACCTATCAGTAGAAAATTGTTTATCAAAAGGATGTTTCGAGTAAAGTATAAACCTTTGTGGCATGATGGTAATGGGTACATTCAACAGTTGTTTTCTCTTCTTAAATAATAATTATACATATAAAAGTCATAATAAAGTTTTATGTTTTAAGCTGTCATTGTAAAACATCTCCTTGACAATAAATGATTGATAAAAAGAAAAGAAGCAGTGCTGGCGAGCTAGTCTTGACACTTATTGCTACTTGTTTAAAGCTTTTATTATTCAATCCCATTAAAAGGTCAATTTAAGCATACAACTTTAGAGATAATTTTTTGATTGTTTTATTGATTATTATCATTTGTAAAAGCATGCAATTACCTAGTAACATATTGATGTTTTATGAAAGAAACATAACATTCATTCTAATACCACATTTTATAGTTAGCTTTGAACAATGTTTTTGTTGTTGCCATTAATATATTGTCCAACAACATTGACCTGGCACTCTTGCATATGACCCTGTAGTCGGTATATTCCGTGAACGTGATATACTTTTTAAATCGATATGAATATAAATCCTTATTAGCGTAGTTGGTAAAGGAGCTTCACTTGAAAATTGTAGACAATAACTGGTAGGTTCGAATTCTTTTCAGGGATTTCTTTTTTATTCTAATTTTAAAATTGCCATTCTGTTTAAACAATCATTTTGTTGTGTATAAGTGTTTCTGTGCGTGCGTGGATACGTGTGCGTGATATCTGTGTAGTATTTTTAATAAATAACTGCCTTTATATGCGATTAAGGATATTCGACTGCATAATAACACAAAGAGAACCGTTGAAAACTACTGTATTTTAATAAAAAATATAATTGTGTATTCTTAAACCAGATGTAGTAAAACGATTTCAAATTAATTTTTGCAATTTGATTAAAAAAAATCATAACATGGTTTGGGGAGGAATCGAACCAGAGACATTCAGATCGGTAGTCCGACATCTATACCAATACACCATACATCACTGACGGGTTAAGGTAGCAAATATATCGATATATTCGTTAGATATTGGTCAGTGTTTATTCAAATGACCTTTACGAAAGTTAATGAAGTGCCAGGTCAATGTTGTTGGACAATAACCTGAAGTTCATATTGCCACAATAAATGATAACATAATCAAAATAATCAGGTTTACTATGTGAAAAATGAAGTTATATTTTGCATTTCCATGTAATTTTAAATTAAAAATTTTAACATTTATATCCTTCTAGCCCGAATCAGTACAAATTCACAGCTCTAGTTGAAACATTCAGTCAGTTGTTACAGTCGTGCATTGACAACATCCTGATTGATTTGTTACCTTACTGTGGCAAACATTATTTACGTAAACGCCTCAAAACCAACGCTAAAACAATAAAATATGATAATGATAAGTGCAGATATTTATGATTGCATCTCAATGTGGTAAATTTATCATCTCAACGTACGTTATATAGTTTATGCAAGCATGGTGTGTGGAAAATCAAATTTATATTAAATATACTCCGGATTAAGTTGTACGTAAAACTTCTCGTCAGCCACAAAATATATGAGATTTTAACTGCACATACTTCTATGAGATCCTATCAGGATATCACAATCCAAGGCAAATGATTCTTGGATTTTTACATCATTTTACTGTTTTAAAGCATAATAGAAGATATTTTGCTTACATAAAAACGATTTGTCGTTTTTGTTTTGTTGTGTTTGTTGTTGTTTTTTTCGCCTGTTGAGTAAATAAATGTACGATATGGCATAAATCAGTAACCATAGCTCGTTTCAGTTTAAACAGAATCACATGCAAAGTATGTAATCCAATCAGAATTCAATACATATATTTGAGTACATAATTGCAATTATATTCATAATTTCATTTTTCCTATATTCTAAGATATAATACGAAGTTGATATTTGAGATACATGTACTGCCAATGTAAATGTAACATTTTAATGGTAAGTTTTCCAACTGGTCCGGCATACGTATTGTTAAACATTAAATATGAAATAGAAATCGCTAAAAGCATTTGTTTGATCTTTAAGCAATCGAATTGGCATTATGAAAAAATTGGTAATTAATGAATAGCTTCCCTCTGAAATGATTAGTGGTTTTACTGAAAGATACGTACATTAAAACTGATTCTGTCAATTATCCAGAGATGATATTGAAATACTGTTCATTAATCAATATGTCTCACATTCTTGAAAGTTTACTGACAATAAGTCTGAATGTAGCTTTAAAGATTCGCAAAAAAATAATCTTAACCTATTCAGGTTAACCAGTTTAATTCTATCTAAATATTCCGCATTATTTGAATATGTTTACGCTTTATTTTCTTTGATAAAACTTCTTATTTCACATTCGCTTTTGTTACAACCTTAGACAGTTGTGCCGGCCTTGCTGGCAAATAAAAAGGAAGCAAGAAAAAGTGGCATTTAATGGACGCGCCATTCACAACCCCTCACTCGACAAAAATAGCAACACATGATTATCGACAAGCAGTCCAACAGAGCGCCAAACAAACACAGGAGAAGGAACAAAGGTGAACTACTGACAATGTGTTATTATAAACAATTTTATAAAAGAAATCATACAATACCAACACTTAATTTACGAACAAAGTAGGACCAAATAAGTGTATATTTTAAGCATTCTGCGAAGAATCACAAAAAGTATTCAGAGGAATTTAAGCGCATCTATTCAGGAATTTCATAATTATAACCAGCATAATTATGCTTAGAAGTAAACGTGTTTAAAAGATGCTTGCATGCATGGTAGTTTTATATCTATTCGATTTTTTTCTGTTGCTACACAAATGATGATACAGTCTTGCGGTATTTATTTTTGCAATAATTTCCCAGTTACCTGCAAATACAATTCGTATAAAATTGGAATTTTACAACAAATGGAAATTAAATATATGTGTTCAACTATTTTAATTATCTTTATTAAACAGACGTCCTCTTATTTGAATAGTTGTATGAAATTAAATTAAATAACAAGATCTAAACAAGAGTTTAAAAATACCATGTATCGTTACTATTGTCCACTTCAAGAACATTGGTTACGACATAATTTTTGTTAACTATGAAATGATTGAAAGCCCCGTTCGTATTGAGTAATTTTATAATAAGGAAAAGGTGTATTTCCATGAAAGAAGAAATTGATTTTAAGAATGATTGAAATGACAAGGGCTTAGTTATGAAAAGCAAATGACCGTTTCCTCCACAAAATTCTCAGAAGTTCAAATACCGGTTATAGTTTTTGCTGATGTACTTTTTATCAAGTAGACCACCTGAATGATGATATTATTAGAAAGAATATATCCTTAGGAGAACTTTTTCATTCTTTAATCATTTGTTAAATCATGCAACCATCTACAAAATTAAACAAAAAGCATAGTTGCATGACTGTTGTCTAAAAGGATTTTGGCTAGAAAAGTAACTCATGAAAAGGTGTTGAATATGAAAAGTTCAAATAAAAGCAATAAAAGACTCTTAGTGCAACATTCGTTGTGAAGCAATTCAAGTCAGAGAAGATTTAAAGTAATGTGAGGAACATTTATCTTTCTGCTTTTTAAAGTGTTCATAATTTTAGGTTAGTTATATTATTATGTCAAGTTTCTAGCTTTCAAATAGCATAGACGTTTAACACATTTAAGTTGGATTGCATGAAAATTTATTTGAAGAGCTTTTATAAATTTCAGCAATCGCTGAACCAATACTCATGCTTGTAGCAGATAACAAAATGATATCTGCCTGAAAAAGGATATTTTTATAACATTGTTAGCACAGGCACAGGAGAATCTTAAAATGTCAACGTTTCATTTTCAGTTTCAATGTTTAAATTTGTGTCAATATAATATTTTTTTTAATGAAATTAGTGAAGATTTTCATTATCAGCAACAGCGTTCGCAGGACTCAGTTTTCTGAAAATCTAGCTCTTCATTGTTTTAAAACATAGAAATTAGTTAAAAAATTAACGGATGATTTACAAATGAGGGGTCAAGAACATAACTACAACAAATTACATCGCAAACAAATTCCAAATTGCACACCCATAGTGCAATATATATGTTACACATTCAATAAAAACGGCTTATATCACATATTAGGAAACTAACACATTCATCTGTCGGTAATAAAAACATTTATTTTCCCTCTTTGTTATTATAGCAGTAGTAATATAATTATGTAGAATAACAATCACGGACAAGGGATCAAATGTTTGTATGGAATGTTATTTAAGTAACTATTACACAATGCATGCCTTCTTACTGTTACACTTCATTTACTGCATGCTTGCATTTTCATTAAACTTGCTGACAATGCTTCCTTGCTTGATTGAAGTTACAACTTTATTCCTGTTAAAACCATGGTGCATATATCATATGTGCATTTGACTCTGTGACGCTTCTTTGTAGTGTAATGGCACATTTCATCATGAATATGCTACCTTGATTCATTTATTGATGCATCCGAGAAAATACGACACTTTCAACCAATATTGAAGATATTATCACTAAGCAATAGAAGTAGGCATAATATCAATGGACAATTGCAAGTTGCATTTCAACAACAGGCGTATGAAGGGGAGCACATATAAATGATATAACTAAAATTTCATATGCTATAACTAAGGTATTTGGCATAAAACTTGTACAAAATTGCGCTGCCCGGTACCAATTTTGAATATAAAAAAAACATGACTGTAACAATATTGTCTCAAAATACACTTACTAGTACTTTACTGCCTGAATCTTGAATATTTGACATTAAACAACAACGTGTTGTCCTCATTAAAAATGTATAGTTTTAGTCCCCAAAGCAATATTTGCCCTGCCCTTGCTATTCTTCCATTATAGGGACACACGTTCAAAGTCCTTTTGTGTGAAACAACAATGCCCGGTGCTTAGATATTTGACAGGCAAGCATAATCAAGTGGGCCTCATATCGAATTCATAGACAACTTTAAGATCCAGAATTACATGGATTTCCAGAAGAATAAGAAGCAGCCTTGCTGTTAAGATATTTTTGCGTTTCGTTGCTTACAAAAAAAACCTTTACCTCAATAATGAAACACTGAAGCATAAACTATTTACATATTTCAATTAGAGCTGCAAATGAAATGAAGAAAAGCAGACACAGGTATAAACATTCGCATATGCAAACTCGTACTTCATTAAAATTAATTCGTTTTGTTGTTTATTTTGCAGATGTTGCTATTTAAATAGTATAACGTTCAAAATTCTATAAAATCATTGTTTTGATTTTTTGTAAAAAGTAAATTGCAGCAAACAATCATTAAATAAGACTGGCGCATTTATTGTAATGTTATATTCAGCCGGTAAGATGTTCCTTTAAAGAAAAAAGATTCTTTAAGATAAAGTATAAGATGCCTTTTAAGAACTCCTTTATGGAGAGTATTCATTGTGAATGAGGATATAGAGTTTGCATCGGATATGGATCCAAGCTCTTATTGCGGCCAACTTATTTCTTTTTTATTTTTGCTCCTCTTATTCTCTTTTTGGTCAATTTATGGTTTTCTTTTTATTTTTTGGAAAAAAACTTAGGTTAAGATACATTTGCAAATTTAAATTTACTTTTTAGTGATTTATTTTTAAACAAGTTAAATGTTGATGCTGCACATTAAAGACCCCGTCAAATGATGTGAACTGTCACAGGTAATGTACAAAATCAGCCTTGACAATTGTTCTCTATTACAGTTGCAGTTGAATATCCGAAGCATTATTGATTTTCTAAATCTGGATGTTTACTTCTTTCTTTTTCATACCTGTTCATAAATGTTCGAATTTTTCATCTTATTATATGAACATATATGAATGCCCAAACTGAAGATGGCAAATATGACCGGGTTTCTGAGCCCACCCTCTTTCTTTTTTTCATCAATTTGACACATTCCTGTTTCAACTGTCCGATATAATGTATTTCAGATATACTTGTTGTTGGTTTTTGTTATTTCATTTCAAAAATGTGGGTGTTTCTTACTATTTCTGAAATTAGATAATGACGAAATAAGTAAAACTGGAGAAAACAAATTTGCTATTGCTGTTCTTTATCACTGATACAAAATATTTATCGTCAATATCTGTCAAACAAGATGGTTAACTTTTGTTATGCATGACAAAGTTTAATATTGTAAATTTAAAACATTGTCGATTATACATTGTCGATTATACATATTATATCTTAAATTTCCATGAATGTTACAATGGTAATTTTCGCTGGCGATCACTTAACAATGCTTTCTTACAAAGTTGAATTAAAAATTCTCAAAAATAATCATATACCTTAAAAAAAATAAAAATCATTGTCTTTGGAAAGATTGTTTGGTTTTGTAAATCCAGATTACATCGCAGTAATAAGTAATCAATTATTTTGAGCGTAGTGATGTTTAACAAGACAATATCAGCGGCAATATCACAAGACAGGGAGCAATTATCAATTATTATACTCTAAATGACAGGAATATCGTTGCTGAGATACCTCTAGTGGCAAATCTATGTCAAAATGACAGATCATATTAAATTATTAGCGATACTTTCCTGGAAATAGTCTTTTTCTCCTCCAATGTTTTTGCATTAGGAATAAAATAAAGAGAGGCGCTTTACGGAAACGATCTTCACCAAAAGGAAATTTGTCTGAAATTACAATCTATATGAATCGTAAAAAGACTTAATAAGTTTTCTAACAGTGATTCATTTTTATATTTATTGTCCTAATGGAGCAAAATAATGCTTATATATCTATTCAAAAAATAACTTGTATCAGGAATTAAAAAGAATTAAAAGTTCAATGTAGTGATTGGATACATCACAATGCACCCTTAAGCGAACTGTCAATTAGTCCACAAGGGTTAAAAAATGGGCATTATTAAGTAAAACCGTTATATGCCTCATCCTACAGGAAATAACGTCAACATGCAGTTAAAATATCTTATCCAGTTGCAATTGCAATTAATCAATGTATTTCAATTGTGACTTGGGTAGCAAAATTTTAATAACTATTTGAATATTTGTAATAGATATGTAAAACTTATTAACAAGCAGATACGAATGGATCTCGCGATTAAATTACTCAAATACTTATTTGTATTGGTTTACACGTAATATCATACAAAGTCTACAAAATAAAATAAATAAATCCGCGTCACGACAAAACCAACATAGTGCGTTGCGACCAGCATGGATCCAGACCAGCCTGCGCATCCGCGCAGTCTGATCAGAATCCATACTGTTCGCTATCAGTTTCTCTACTAGTTATAGGGTTTGTAAGCGAACAGCGTGGATCCTGATCAGACTGCGCGGGTACGCAAGCTGGTCTGGATCCATGCTGGTTGCAACGCACTATGTTGGTTTTGTCATGACGCGGCTCAAACGTACCACAATGAGATATTATTATAAATATATAAAACTATCAAAACTAAGAATTTATTATTCCGTGTTGTTTAAATGTTAGAGTTCACCTTTATCGTGAACTATTGATATCAGAGTATATCTGTATATTGTTATTTCACGACTGTACTGACTGAACTTTTCATCCCATGAAATATAAACATTGTGATGGTTGGTTAAACTTTTTAATGACTTTTTAAAGAAGAAATTTAAATAAATCACATCACCTATTTCAACTTTATGGTAAAAACACTTAGTGTTTCTATTTTGAACATGTTTTTTCCCAGATCTTTATAATTGTCAAATGCCGTGTTGCAGCAGTCAAAAGTTGTCCCTTTCTACACTTCAATATTGTTACATTTTTTCTGGGGGGGGGGGGGGGTTTAGGACCATTTTTTTAGCACATAAGTGTTGATGATTAAACAACGCTTAAGATAGGGACGTTAAAGATGTTGTACATTATATCATGTATTACAGACAGACTCAATAAAACCGAGGTTTCATAAAATAGTGAAACTTCATAATATTAGGTAGTGCTGTTTATTCAACCTAAAGTTGAGTAGGCTATCATCATTCTCAACAACACAGAAACCTATGCTTTGCTAACAAAGAAATAAAACTTCTGTCAAGTCATTCAAAGCAAAACATATAGTAAATGTATTCTGCTTCTGCAAAGTAATTTTCCATATCAGTGTGAACAAAATTACTTGTGCCTGATTTGCAACGAATCTTTTTACCACAACTTACCTATCAGTAAAACCATTTAACCGTACGGTGTCTTGAGATTGGCAGAAAGATGGAAATAAAGTTAACAAATGATAGTATTACGTCGGCATATTCATACGCTACAACACCTGACTGTAAAAACATCACCTTAATAAAGCTATCCGTTCTGTAAGTAAAAAAATATCTCAACATTACGTATAGAAAGATTATGGTACTGTATTATTATAATAGTATTTACTTTCAATGTTTAATATTAA
This sequence comes from Ruditapes philippinarum, assembly GCF_026571515.1. Classification (NCBI taxonomy): domain Eukaryota; kingdom Metazoa; phylum Mollusca; class Bivalvia; order Venerida; family Veneridae; genus Ruditapes; species Ruditapes philippinarum. Next base: position 64,776 of record NW_026865530.1, on the reverse strand, counting down.
AGGTCAGTGGTTCTTATCAAATCCTCACTTGTTTCTTAAATAATGCACTTAAGGGCATTTGAAGGGTCTGCCTCTACCAAAGGAAGTTACATTATGCTCATAACAGTCCCTGTGTGACCCAAGAGCTTTTTCTTTATGCTTATGGACAACTATTGATTAGTTACGATATAGAACTACATGTATTGACAAGCAATCACTAGATATTCATAGGTATTAATCAATGTAACATAGTTAACAACATAGATAACATAACTTTGTCCCTACTATTGAGAAATGTTGCCCTTTTAAACTTTGTAAATAAAACAAATTGTTTCTTCCACATATATTTGAACTTGCACAGAAACTATAAAATTATAGTCAAGTCTAACAAATACATGTACAACAGCAGGATGTGTTTAATGGTCTTTTGTTTAATTATTTTAGTAGTGTCTTATTTGTTTAATAAAGCTTTGTAATTGTTGTGGTTCTGTGATTTGAAACTGTCCCAAAATTGTCTGAATACATTTCAAATACATAAAAATTCCCTGATAATTATCAATTATACTGCTTCCGAAACAGAAACGTAACATTCTTTGACTTTTAGAAGCCAATTAAGCCCACACAGAAATGCTTTTTTGTCATTAAAAAGCTTTTATTATTAGTGTCCTCTAATACTTCCTTCTTATTGGTGATTTAACTGAACCTTCTATTACATCTGTTGCTGTTTTGCAATGCTGATTTATTTTTTTTCTATGTTTAGAAATTAAAACATTAAATTGTCCGCATGTTTCTACTTTTATGACAAATAATTTCTTTTTATTTCAAATGATATTATCTAACGTGCTTTACAAACTTTTTTAAACATGTTTACCTTTTCTTTATGAAGAAACAAAAAAAAACATATTGAAAATGTGTCCATTGTAGACAAAACCACTTTAAGAAATATTTTAACCGTATTTAATTGACACAAAATCTTATTAATTTTCTGTAATTCCTAATGAGGAATGGGAATGTGTAAATTTGTGCTCATATGTTTTATTTAAAGATTTCTTTCTCAAACAGAGTTTTTAAAAAGGAAAACCAACGTGACTCGCGCGGTATTTTCAAACTATTAATGAATTCATTTAAAAACACATTTATTCTGCGTCATGAAATATACCGATTATTTCAAAGCTTAATTTTGGTATACGGGTTCCTTAGTTACTTGTTTTATAGTGTTGTTGTTTTTACGTTCCGTGACATTTCGTGTACCATTTGTTTGCTACTGCTATTTATTGAAAATTCAGACTTAATCCTTTCTCAAAACCTGGCATGTACTATAGAATTCAGAAACAAATCAACGGATTTGTTAATATAACGATATTTATCAAACCGTCAACATAATATTATTAAGTTATATTTCTTATCTTTATGAGTTATTAATAATCTAGGATAATATAACACTGATGATTAAAACATTTGTGACATGCCCTGTTCATATAATAGTCATAAACTCTGATATCATTTAATTACCATGATATAATCACATGCGTTAACGTTACTGTAAGCCATAGCAATTAAACTTCCAGGGGATGCTAAACAGTTAGACTTCTAGTAAGTTTTAAATGGTACGGTTTATTGAAGAAAGTGTTTTGTACTATAAATATATTGCAAGATAATCGAGGGCATAATTATATAAATTGCCTGATGATGTTTTTCTATCGTAATTATTGGTGACATGGTGACATGAGATAGCTAGACAAAAAAATACAGCAAAATAAGTGATTACATGTGTTGCCTGTTGATAGCAAATTGCATTTTGCAGCTACAGAGTAGCAGAAGACTCAAACATCATTAACCGGTCAAACTTTTTTTATTTAAGGTTCATAACTCTACCAAAAATCATTCAACCGGAAAACCCTTACCTGCCCGCGGCCGCAAGAACTGGAGGTCCCGATCAATCCTGACATGTTTCACTCAAGTTGCATTAGTAGTATAATTAATCCGTAAATAACTTTAAAACCTAAAAATCATTAAAGGGTCATAACAAAATACATTGAACCGGAAAATGCGGACGATATGCATACTGGTTATTCCTGTACAGTTTGGATGAAATTGCCTTATTTGAACGCTGTTCCTCATGCATATATCATTTCGTCATTTGGTTGTAAAATATAATTATACTGATACAAATTTAAACGTTAAATATATAACGTTGACATTAATTTCAACCTTCTCCTGTGTTGAAAACGTTATCAAGAAAACACTTTTCAGACAAATATCGTTTCGCTATCTGCTCCAAGCACGTGCATTGTTTTTGCGATTGCTCAAATTAGAACCTGATTATATAAAAACTGTTTTGAATAATCTAAATGCATATTCAAATTTTAACGTTTGCCTTGTCAAATTTATGTCTAATAAATCAGAACTTCTCCGGGGTTTTTTTGGACGCAGGAGAGGCGCCATATAACCTTCACTGTGTCTATTCGACTTAAAAATAAATATAATATATTTACTGAATGAAGACTATGAAATAGATAGATACATATGCCCCACATCTATATTTAACCAGGAAAATCGATTCATTTCTCAGGAAACATATATTATACTATATATTTTAACATCTTTGATAAAAAGTGTCAAGACAATCAGGATTAAATCAGATAAAATCAGCATGTATTAATGTTAAATAAACTTGGAAATTCAATGTTTCACCATTACTCATAATCTTCCCTGACTACAATCGATCTGCCAAGTCGTTTTTAGTTTTTCCTCAATGAATGTTTTATATTCAAAACGCTTTTAATCAATAATTTATCTTTTCTTATCTTTTTAAATGTAAAAGCCAATCATGAATACTTTCTAATTCAATTTGACAAACAATGAAGTATATTTGTAAAACCATTAGTGTAACACTACAAATGATCGACGGATAATTATTTCAAACTTTATTCTGGCGAAAAAAGTCAATATTAATAAAGTTGGCAAACACGACATTAGAATTTCTGTAAGAGAACTTCGTGTCATTTACATTCATAACTAAGCACTTGTCATGTTAATCATTGTTGAAGTCGATTTCTTCCTTACTAGGAAAGAACACTTCCTCTTTATTAAAGAATTACACAATACAAAGAAGACAACAATCATTTCAAATTGAACAAAATCTACGTCATCACAAATATTTTTGAAATGGAAAACCAGTAACGATACATGTATTGTCTTAAACTCTTGTTTAGAGTTCGTTAATTAATTAAATTGAAAACAAATATTCAATTATTTAATAATTAATTGAAAATAATTATTCAATTATTCAAATAATATGACTTAAATTTTATAAAAAAAACTTTCCTTTTTTATGTTATAGAGAATATTTAAATACTAATTGATACTAATTTACTACTTATATTTCTTTGAAGGTAAATATGGATTAATTGGAAAAACCTTAATATGTCTATGCCATTATTTGTGCAAATCAGTGGAAATCAGTTGATAACTTATCACTACACTGCATGCTGGAGCGGCTGTAAAACGCGTTTGCAATTTATCAAATGCACTTATCACTATAAATTTTCTGAAATATTGTATTGATGCGCCATATTCTCCAGAATATTTTTTGTGATTCTTTGCAGAATGCGTATAAACCATACACTTATTTTGCTCTGTAAATTAAAATACATACCACCATATTTACATTGCGTTTTCAAAATCACTAACACAGTCTGAAAGTATGCTTTGAAAACAAGATATACATTTTCAAAAACAAGTAAAAACAAACATACGGCATATTCATATAAATTTACACTATTTATCTTCGGTTTGTTTAGATTGTTTTTGCAGATCTGTAAAGCTTTTTAAGACCTATTACAACAATGTTTAAAGAATGCGAGACAAATGTTGATAGTAATAATGTATACAGTACAAAGACATTATGGAGTCCGTTAATAATGTATGCATCTAACAGGGGAACTTTTGTCATTTTAGAGAGTAATAATCTTTCAGAAAACGACCGTTTACTGTTAATTAGATCATTCTTAAGTGAGAAATGATACTAAAAGCGATTTTCATATCATAATTACATTTAATAATATGCCTTATATTTTGCCTTTAATTGTAAATTTTATAATTTTATGTCAATTAGTGACATTTCCTAAACCATTCAAGTAATAAATGTACATTTGCAGCACATTTGACACAAGTCAGCCAATCTAAATGTTTAGATATGAGTTTGATTTCTTGGATTATAGAAAATACAAAAATATTTCATTTGTTGTTTAACAATTTTCAATGATGCTGAATGTTTATTGATAATTGTTAAGATATTTTGCGTGAAATATATTTTACCAACATGTGCGTTATTCTTTGTTTCACTTAGACTGTTGGTGCCTTCATCAACTTTAAAATAAATAGTTAAAGTATATAACGTAAGGTGTGCATACACAGCGGGAATATTTATTACATTATAACTAGAATCATATAAAACTACTGATATTTCAATGCACCTCAGATTCTGTGCTTGAAATTTGAAATCATAAAGATATTTATGTGATTAAATACATGTTTTATATTAAGTAATTAAGATGCCTTTCTTACCAATACATAGATTACTTCTAAAGTGGTATTGAGCTATACGCTTTATAAATTTGCTTGATATACTTCCGCTTCATCAGCATGACAAACTTGTTCATACTTTGATAAACACGTGTATATATTAACACATACTCTTAAGCACTTGTTATTTACGTATGATTTCAGAACCAACATGGTCATGGACGCCTCTTTTCAGCAACGGTAGAATAAAGAGGTATTATCATTTTCCAAACAAATCTTTTGAACTATTTCATGTAAAATATTTAAGTGAATTTGTAGATTGAAACCAAAATATATGTATAAAAAAACACATTGTTAAGCTTGTTCCTTTCTAAAAATTAAGTATCTATTTAAAGTTAATAAAACGACATAGTATCTTGTATGCATGTATAAACAAAATCACATGGGCCTTATCACCATGATTTACATCAATTTCGAAAGATTGAAACTTAGAGAACATGTTGCGTTTTCGAAGATGCTCTGCTCGGAAAATTTGCAATAACTACTGTAAAAACCACTTATATCTCTCTGTGATAGGAAGTCATTTTATATTATATCTAGTATTTTAGCTGCTACTCAAGCGCATGATTTAAAAAAAAATTGAAGAAAATCGATAATGCATTCAAATGGTTTTAATAAAGTCTTTTACGTTGAAAATTTAAAACAAGTTATTGAAAAATAAAAATAAATTTTGCATATTTGGCTAGCTTTTTTCCAAAAGTTTAAATAAGACGATTTGTCAGTTGACAGTCACACATTTAACAATTTCTTTTCTCAAAACTTTATTTGAAGCTTTAGGTTTATCAGGTAGTGAACATATATTTAAAGACGTTGAAATAGAATAATACTTTATTATATTGGTAACAAGAAAATCGACAAGACTGTAATGTCTTCTATTATTTTATTTGCAATGTTAAAAATATTTTCAAATATGCATGCTAGTTTTATGAAATAGTTGACAATTAAAACTGGTTATCTAGTTATATCTTGTTCTTTTTTCTTTTAGGAAAATGATTTAAAATATCGAATAAAAATAGTTGTTAGTTGCCAATAACAAATTTATTTTCAATTTTCCATGATTTATCTATTCTAATTTATTACTCAGACAGATGATGTCTTTAATGTAAGTTTCAAATTAATATCTCACTTTCGAAATTTTATCATCAATAACATACGTATTTATAATTATATGTTCTTAAAATAATTACAAATCAAATTGAATATATTTTATAATTACTTTTAACCGGATAGTTGCGGATTTATTCAGTAACAAGTGAAGTGCACAAGTCGTAAACCTCGCTGTTTTAATCTTATTCAAGATAACACTTTGTAAGTTATTTGGTAATATCAAAATTTGCACTTGTAATTATTCAAATATGCTATTTTATGATGTTCTTGTGGTTTCCTTACAAATTATGTAATGCTTAGTGTACTAGTGTAAAAATTGTATGATAATTTATTCTCAACATTTTAAAACAACTTAAGTATGCAGCTATAAAAAAATCGATGTCATTTTTTATTTTGAACCTCTTGTATTACATGTTGAACTGTTCATGGCGGTTTCTTTTTGCCAAATCAACTTATAACAGTATTTCATGAAAATATAAGATTTCTAGAACATATCATACAAAGCATTGTACATGTATTCGTATCATGTTTCCTTCCTTTATAGTTTTTCTATTTTATTTAAGGTATTTGAATGCCACGTCTGTTTGTTCATCAACGTATCATTATGCAGTGAAATAATTCTTTAAATGATCAAACTTTTATACTATTCATCAAACTATTGTAATGTTTTTAAAAAGAGTTATTGAACGTGTCTATACAGGCAGTGTATCATGTTGAAAATGAAGCATTTAAATTTCTTACTTTAAATGGTAATATAACTAACATAATGATTTGAAAACAGTCGTTTGGAGTGACACTTTTTTAAATATAAAAACACAAAACTAATTGGGAAATTGCCAAATAGACATCATCCTCAGTCAATACCTACCCACATTTTTATTAAACATCTCAAGATGGTGTGCACGTGTGTATAAACAAAAATATAAGTATCTACAATTTAATGCCATATGTTACAGTATTTTTTCAAACCTTTTAGGACACGATAGAAACCATGTTCCATAAAAATTTGATCATTTTAAAAACCCATGTCTGTGTATATCAATAATTTATTGACTCTTTTTTATTTTATTTCCGTTGCTTATTCATTTTAAAACAAGAACAGATTATCAAAGAATAATATCTAAAAAAGCTTTCTAACAATAGCTGACTTATTCACAACTTCCACTTTCCTTCTGTTCATCAAATGTTTTCGCCAGACTCTTAATCATAATTGCGCAAATATAATAAAAGTCAACCTTTGCGTACCGTACTTTTCATTGGTATACCTCATAGTATTAAGCTAAAACAAACTTGTTCAGTAGAAAATTTAATACATTTATGCATGCAGACAAACTGTCTAAACGTCTGTTGAGCATATTCATCATGTTTCATAATAGCAAAGGATTTGCTGAAATAGTATAGAGAAACATATATCATTTATTGAAATTCCTCCAGTGCTTTTGTTTTTACAACGAACGCAGACGAAATGCGCTCAATGTTTTGCAAGCGGTTTGATTGAATCATACGGCTTACCTTTCAGCTATAACTTTTAATTATATCTCCATGTAAATTTCTCATTGGATTAACTTTAAGGAAGCTGTTTGTTATTTTGAAAGAAAAGTAGATATGCAAAGGAGTTAAAAATATATTCAAATTAAATGAGTAAACAATTTAGACGTGGTGGTCTTCTGTGTATAAGAAATTTCAAAAGAATTCCCTTATGTTTATGCTCGCCTCTATTCGTGGAATGAAAAAAATGTAACTATTTACGCGATGAATCAGACTAAAAAAGACTATGGCCATTTTATTTTTGCAAAATTTTTGACAAATGTACGATGGTAATTTGCTAAGCCTAAAAACCTTTTAACATTTTTGGATGACTTTGGACATGGCCAGTTGGCTACTGTTTTTATATTTTGAGAAGTTATGGCCATTTTATTTTTACTAACTGTTTTTTTAAGGAATTTTACTTTTTTTTGGAAGAAAACACATTTTTTTGGCTTTAGCTTTAAACCATGTGTGCGGAATTTTTTTAGGGCTTTGGCTATATTTTTTAGATGGTTTTTAAAAATTTTTTTTAGCACCAATATATTGTTTAAGAATGCCAGTACCGTTTTTTAAGTTAATTTACGCAAAATTAGATTTATTACTTTGGAAAATGTGGCTGGTGCATTGGTTAGACCAAACCCCATTTTAACATGCTTAAACAAGCCGTATTTTGTTAGAAACGCTGTTTTTTTTTGTTTTTTTTTACTTATTTTGACTTGCCAATACGCTGATTGCATTAATTAGTTTTCAAAAACCCGTTTGTCAGAGATCGACAAGTACAGTCGATAGATCACGGTCGTCTTCTAGACACCAAAGATCAAAATTCCAGAAGTCCGAGCTTTTCAAGGTCAAGATCATACAGATATAGGAATAAATCTTCAAGCAGCAGCAGTAGCTACGAGATCTCGACAAGAGGCTATGGTCATTTCAGGTCAAGACGTATAAGTACGGGTCCCATGATAAGTATTGCAAGCCATCTAGACGACATGACAGAAGTCGCTCTTCGAGTTATTCTGATCGAAGCAAGTCAGAAAAGAGGGGTAACCCGAAGGAACTTCCAGTATTTTGCGGTATGATGGGAAGACGAGCTGGTTATCTTTAAAGAACAATTTTGAAAGTTATCGAGCTGTTTCGAACTGGACTGACAGTGAAAGTAAAGATTACCTTACTTGGAGTCTTCAAGGTAAAGCGTTAGATTTCTTCACGATAACAAATAAAGCGGGGCAATTGCCTATTCATATAAGCAAATGATGAAGAAATTAGAGACCAGATTCGGGCGACCAGGAACTTACCGAGACGTCACGTGTTAAGTTCCAGCAGGCTAGACAAGCATCAGATGAATCTTTAGATGATTGGGCAGATCGAGTGCTGACACTTTCGACATATGCATTTAAGGATCTACCCGAAGAATACAGAATGCGAGAGGCAATTTCGAAGTTCTGCCAAGGATGTATTGATAGAGAAGCAGGAAAGCATGCATGTTTCGAACATCCTAGGAGTATACAGGCTGCACTAAATGCTGTGAAGCATCACCAGTATATCTCTGAGGCAGTTGATGGCAAAAAGCATTCTAGAAGATCTAAAGATGATGTGTCAATTAATGCAGTAAATACATCAGTTGAAGCCAGGGTGGAACAATTGCCTGAACAAAGCTATGGAACAGCTTAGCAGTAAAATTCAGCAATTGACTAAAACCAATAAAAGAAAAACTGAATCTAGGACAGGAAGAGGGCTATCATGTTTCTTTTGCAAACAAAGGGGCCACATAAGAAAGACTGTCCAGGATTTAAAGAATGGTTGAAGAAAAAGGGGCTATCTAACACTACGGAACAACAACGAAATCCAGCAAATCGTGATTTAAACAAGAAAGGGCTGAATGGAATGGCCAAAGAACGTTCAAAGCCCGCAGAAGTAACTGGTCAAAATGGTAAAAGATTCTCGCGACTTCTAGTCCGGAAGCTGATGTCATCTGTGAAGAACAACCAGTTACAGATCACGAAGATGTTATTAGCCTTCGTAAAGGTGACAAGACTTCTTAGTCAAGGTCATCAAAGATCATCTTAAACACCCTATAGTTACTGCAACAATTAAATCTGATGAAAAAGACCATACAGATGGCATGACTTCTAGTCATGTTAATGAAAGTGAAGATATTTTGAAAGATGGTAATACAGTCAAATTAAATTTAGGTATCCAAGAAACACAGAATGACGGAATTGTCAGCGTTCATCAAGTGCGAGCTGGTTCTTCTTTTGTGTTACTGACAGTTGGTGATCAAGAAGTCAAAGCAAGAATTGACTCTGGTGCTGAAATTACCATACTCTCTTCAAAAAGTCTTCGCTACCTTGAGCAAAAAGCCTGCAAAAGTAAAAGATGTAGTTATGCAAATGGCAGATCAAGAAGCAGTACTAAAGGCTTTATCACTAAACCATTAAGATTGCAACTCGGATCTCAAGTATTTCATGAAAGAGTTTATGTTGCACCTATTAGTGATGAAATGCTGCTTGGACATGATATAATGCATCATTTAGGAGTTATGATGGATATGCATTCAGACACTTTAATTGTGAATGGTGAGCAGATTCCTATGAATACAAGCTTTAGAGAGGGAAAGCTGACTATTGCAAGAGTTACAGTGGCAAAACGTACTGTGGTTCCGCCAAATTCAGTTGTTCGGATGTCATGCAGTCTCAAACACCACATCTGAGTGACTATTTTATAGAACCAGATGAAAAGTTGAATACAGTTGGTATATTGATGCCAAGGACATTGATGTCTTCAGATACGGAGCCAATTGTTTGTTTAGTCAATCCAACTGACTCTTACAAGACATTCAAGAAGGGTAAAGTGATTGCAAATGCATATGAAGTAGAACATATCCTAGATGAGCAAAGCGAAAATAGTTACATCTCTGCGCTAAAGAAAATGAAGTGACTTCTAGTCATTCTAAAACTACAATCGTCTAAAATCTCGAAGGATTTCTAGTTCTACGAGATTAAGAGTTAGAACAGTCGCCGAACAGTTGTGTGAATCATTAGAGACTCCAACAGAAGTGGTTCCAGATCATCTGCTAAAGTTGTTTCAAGCTTCTACTGAACATCTTAATCAAGGGCAAAGTAAAAAGTTAGCTAAACTCCTTAGCAATTATAAAAATGTTTTCGCTAAAAGTAATTTCAATTTAAAAAGCTTTACTACAATAGAGCATACCATAGACACCGGAGATGCAAAACCCATAAAACAACGCATAAGGCGCACACCAGCTTGTTTTGTTGGGAAAAAAAAAGCATCTAAAAAAAATGGTAAATGCCGGTGTCATACAAAAGTCTGTATCAAAATGGGCGTCCTCTCCAGTTCTAATCAAAAAGCGTAACAAATCTGTAAAATGGTGTATAAATTACAAAGCCCTTAATAATGTCACGGTTAAAAATACTTTCCCATTACCATTGGTCAAAAATTGCTTAAATACATTGTCAAAAAGCATCTGGTTTTCTAAATTAAATGCAAACTCAGCGTATTGGCAAGTCAAAATAAGTAAAAAAAAACAAAAAAAAACAGCGTTTCTAACAAAATTACGGTTTGTTTGAGCATGTTAGAATGGGTTTGGTCTGACCAATGCACCAGCCACATTTTCCAGAGTGATGAATCTGATATTGCGTGGATTAACTTGGAAAACGGTACTGGCATTCTTAGACGATATATTGGTGCTGGGAAGGAATTTTTGAGGACCATCTGGGAAATATAGCCGAAGCCCTAGAAAGATTCCGCACACATGGTTTGAAGCTAAAGCCAAGAAAATGTGTTTTCTTCCAAAAAGAAGTAGAATTCCTTGGAAGAACAGTTAGTGGAATAAAATGGCCATGACTTCTCGAGATATAGAAACAGTAGCAAACTGGCCATGTCCAAAGTCATCCAAAGATGTTGAAAGGTTTTTAGGCTTAGCAAATTACCATCGTACATTTGTCAAGAACTTTGCGGATATAGCACTGCCGTTATACAAACTAACGGGAAAGAATGAATTTCACTGGGGCGATAAAGAACAAGAAGCATTCAATACATTAAAGGAAGCTTTAACATCACCACCAGTTTTAGCTTTACCAAATCAAGAAGATTCTTTTATATTAGATTCGGATGCTTCGGATTCGGCTATAGGTGCAGAATTACTTCAGGTTCAAGATGAGAAGAGAAAGTCATTGCTTATAGCAGCTTTTCATTAACTCCAGAACAAAAGAACTATTGCACCACCAGAAAAGAACTTTTGGGCATTGTGAGGTTCACGAGGCAGTTTAGGCATTACCTTTTAGGAAAAGTCTTCACTGTGAGAACCGATCACTCTAGTTTGACCTGGTTATTAAGATTTAAGGAACCACAGGGTCAGCTGGCTCGATGGATAGAGGAACTTTCACAGTATAACATGATTGTTAAACATCGAGCTGGATCGAAACACGGCAATGCGGACGCGCTGTCAAGAATTCCGGAAACTTTGACACCGTGTAAATCGTATATAGCTGGCATTAAGCTTGCAGATTTGCCATGTGGTGGATGTCCTTACTGCATTAGGGCTGCGAGCAATGGGCCAAATTTATTGATGATGTCGACGACTCAGTAAGATTGGCTCAGCAGGGTATAACGACATCCAATTCAGTGAACGTTCATATGGGGGCAACTGCAGAACTGTGCGGGTCAAGTCTTGAAGATGTAGCAAGTATTAGGATCCAGGTTCATGATGAATCTGACTTGAGTACATCATGCAGAACAAGAGATGCCCAAAACTTCAAACAAATAACTTCAGTAAAAAGGCAGTGCTATAATGAAGAAAACAGTACAGATCTTCTAGATCGTACTGAAACAAATACAGAAAGCATCGGTTTTCTAGACCATGCTGATACCGGAGAAGAATGGAGTCTTATTGATTGCGTGCTCACGGCAGATGTCACAAGTTTAGGCGGAAGTGATTCTCATTTCGATATAGTAACGTCAGGCATCGGAGAGGGAAGGCAAAATTTCATTAGTCTTTGTCCAGTAATGTCTATGGATGAAGATAGTTCAAGTCTTCCTTCTTGCTGGGGATTCACTTTCGAGGATCTACAGAAAGAGCAATCCAAAGATAAAGATTTGCATTTCATAATTGAGTGGTTGAAAGACAAGAGAGTACCAGATGAAGGAATTCTATTCCTCTCTAGTCCAGAATCCAAATTCTATTGGCTTAATAAAGAGCTATTCCATTTGGTTGATGGTGTTCTTTTTAAAAACAATTCAGATGCTGAAGATCTACAGTTAGTTATACCTGATAGTTTAAAGGAACAGGCACTACTTTGGCATCATGACATTCCTTCAGCAGGACATCAGGGAGTAGCTAGAACGAAAGCTAAACTAAAGGAGAAATTCTTTTGGGTTCGTCTTTCAAGAGATGTTGAATCTTATGTGACATCTTGTGCTGTTTGCAATCAAAATAAGAAGAAAAAGCGATATGGTAAGGTACCACTTACTGAATATCAAGCAGGGGCACCTATGGAACGCGTGCATATAGATTTTCTCGGACCTTTGCCTAAAACGTCGAGGGGTAACCAATATTGCATGATGATGGTTGACCAGTTTACAAAGTGGGTAGAATGTGTACCACTACCATCCCAGAAAGCGGAAGTGACTGCAAAAGCTACCATTGATGACTTCTTTAGTCGCTTTGGTTTCCCATTCCAGATATTTACAGATCAGGGAAGAAACTTTGAAAGTCAATTATTTGAAGCTCTTTGCAAGGCTCTACATATACATAAAGCAAGAACAACGCCATATCGGCCATCCAGTAATGGTCAAGTAGAAAGATTTAACAGAACGTTGCTCGATGCTGTTAGATGTTTCATTGGCAAGTCTCAAGATAGTTGGGATCAAAACATTCAGCAGATAGCGATGGCGATCAGAGCTTCCGTAAACCGCAGTACTGGATTCACACCAAACATGTTAATGTTGGGAAGGGAAGTTAATACACCAGCACAACTGATGTTTCCCAATGCAAAAGCTGAAGCCCCAGAAGAGTATGGTGAATATATATCAAATCTTTTGCAAACCATACAAAAAGCACACATAACAGCGAGAAATACTCTTAAGACATCTATGAAGCGTATGAAGCGTGATTATGACCTAAGAGTATTGTACAGACCATATTCAGAGGGAGATGTTGTCTATCTTCTAGATACAGCATCTACTAAAGGTAAATCTCGCAAGTTATGCCCTCCATGGAAAGGTCCAGCCATAATAACAAAGAAGCTGTCAGCAATATTGTATCGGGTGAAATTGCGTAATGCTATATTCGTCACCAACCATGATCGGATGATGCCATGTAGAGATCGAACATTGCCATCATGGATTAAAAAATACAAGGATACGCCTGAATCCGACGCTGACGAGCCAAATACTGAAGATAATGAAGTATACTGCATCTGCAGGAAGCCATGGAACGGAAGATTCATGATACAATGTGAATATTGTGATGAGTGGTTTCATGGATCATGCGTCAACATCACCTCTACAGATGCCCTTGACATTGACCGATATAAATGCCGATCATGTAAGGACAATAACGTTAGACTGAGATGAGGGTGAGCGTTGTAACTTTGTTATTCTTTTTGTATTTTTCAGTTATGGCACAGAAAATGGATACAGAGGATTTTGAGGTTATCGCTCTGAAATACCTGGAGCAAGGACGCATATACACACCAGCCAGGGAATTTATTAATAAGATTAGTTTGAGATTCCCTGGCGTTCAAGATACTGAAAAACGTCAGAAACTGATATTGGATATGGTTAATCTGGTGAAGACCAGATTAGCAACATATAGAAACAAGAAAACCTGGAGAGCTTGGTTACAGGAAGCAGCAATCCAGTTGGACTCAGCTCAAATAGCCCACAGGGATTGGATCTCCAGCAATATCTGGATTCTCAAGGATAAGCCAGTAAGGAAGCCAGATCCTCCAAGTCCAAGGGAGGATGATATTTCGGATGATATCTTGGCATTGTCGGCTGGAGAGGAAGAAGTGGCGGCTCTTCTAGAGTCCCCTTCTAGTTCACCGAAGGTACCGATGGAAGTGTCGATTCTTCTAGAGTCCCCTTCTAAGGTGTCCGTGGAAGTTCCAGATATTGTTGTGAGCAGTCCTAGAAGATCACCAAGGAAGGCCACAAAAAAGAGTCTTATTCATGAACCTTCTAGGAATACAGGAACTCCAAAACCCATGGTTAGAGCTGAATCTTCAGGGAGACGGGAGAAACGGGCTTCTAGTCCGTCTTCCAGGCATGCTTCACATCAAGAGCGTAAGAAGGCGAAACTTCCTGTGGCTTCTAGTTCAGAAGTTCATTCGCAACCCGCACAACCTACCAGATTGTCTGTTACTTTCGGACGAACGGGTGGAGATCGTAGTGTCGCTATGGGGAGGGGTATGACCATAGATTACCCCAAACCACTTCATCCTGAAAGGCGTGCGGCTCCTCCACCTGCTTCAAGCTGGAAGAAGCAGAGGACAGAAGATACATTGCTCAAAGTCAGGAAAGCGATGGAAGAGAAAAGATCTACAGGGAAAAGGCGGTCTAACAAAAGGATGAACGTTAAATGCTGGGTGCCAAACTGTTTGGAACCGGCCCAGTATATGAAGGTTCATGCCTTCAAGCATCATGTCCCTGGGATTTTCGATGAAAGGCTACAACCTGACAATGAGTGGGTATTGCGGGGAAGAAGGAACGCTCTGATCCAAGCAGCCAGGTGGCTTTTGGTAAAACCAGCAGCATCCCTTGATGAGTTGATGTCATTTGTTAGGATTCAGAAACTGTTACTATCAACAGGGGATACAGTGGTGTCATCAACTCAGACGGAAGCTATGCAGGCTTTCTGTGGGTTTCTTAAATCCGAAGTTCCGAAGGAATTTATTTTGGAGCCCATCAACTCACCAGGTGCTCTAATCCATTGGAAGGTACTTCAGTTAATCGCAGCAAGTTTAGATGCTGAAGAAAGGGAGTACTGGAAGTCTAGCTTTCCTATTCCAGAGGGCATGGTGATTGATGAGCCTGAAGAGGAACCCGCTGAAATATTACCAGAAGCCTATGACAGTCATTTCCACCTGGACAGGACTTTGCGAGAACTGAGTCTTCCTTCATCAGGTACATTAGAAGATATTCTTGCAAAGGTTCCTGTTGATCATGACAAAAGGATCAAGTTGGTAGGAGAAGTTGCCGTCTTCTGTGATCCAAGGACGTATCCTTCTGAGCGGAGCCTTCTAGGCCTGCCAGGGGATATGAAAGTTGCTGTCGGTTTCCATCCAAGACATGCTAAGCAAGGACATCGGGAAAGACAAGAGGGTCTTGAACGTCTGTTCAACCTCCTACAGCTCCCAAAAGTGACAGTTCTTGGAGAAATTGGACTGGATCATACAGAGCCAATGAAGTATTGGCACTATCAGGTGGAATTGATTGAAGCGATACTGCCCAAGTTGGAAGAACGACATGTACTGGTTATTCATTGTCGTGGAATAGAGGGTGACTGTGGTACAGAAGCATATTTACTTCTTCTACATGTTCTAAAGAAGTACGTTAGATCACGTCACCCTATACATCTACATTGTTTCACAGGTGACCAGTCTGTGCTTAAGAAATGGTTGGAGACATTTCCAAGGACGTACTTTGGCTTCACTAGTCTGGTGGATTCCTTTAATCGTGACCAGATAGCAGCGCTCCGAGAAATTGAAGAGTCTCGCCTGCTTCTTGAGTCCGATGCACCATATTTTCCCGGTAGGGGATCCAGAGTATCGTCGCCTGGACAACTGTATAGAGCAGCGAATGCAGTGGCTCACCGTCTTCAAACATCGCCTGAAAGGATTCTGGAGATCACAGTCGCAAATGCCCTGTGTCTCTATGAAGGGCAGTATCAGTAAAAACCAGCAGGAAACTGGTGGAACTTCTAGTTCACCAGTCTAAAGTTGATAATTCATCCAAGTAAAGTGCTGGTTGGATTCCTAGTTTTTCAGTAAAAGCGTCATTGTTATATTCAGTTGAAACTTCTAGTTCATCTGAGAAATGATCCAGATTGCTCCAGGTATACCACAACAGAAATAACCTCAATACAGATCAAGACTCCAGTGTTCTTTGATCCGAGTATCAAGGAGATCTTCTCCGATACATCCAGGCTGGTGGTTGTGAAAAATGAAGTTCCAGGTGGCTTCTAGCCTTTGAGAATCTTTACAGCAACGCCAGTGTACCAAAAGGACTTCTAGTCCTTCCTCTACAGCCTACTTATTTAGGGTAAGTTAAAGCCGCGATGTGATATTAATTCACAATTAAGGAAGTAAACGAGCTTCTAGTTCTTTACTGATGCATTCACAGCATTACTCCCAAGACCGAAGCCTTCATTCATAAAGTTGGGGGGAGTGTTGTGAATGCAGGAAATGATTTAGTGGTCCTAGACCTACCGGACTGCATGCGCATGCGCGACGGTTTTCGCGGGACTGAAAAAGTACCCGGATAGTTCTAGGATTGAGTGATTGAGTTCTGCGTTGGCTGGCGAAGTGGCAACATCGGGATCAAGCTTTGGTAAGCTCCCGGCCTGTTTTCCCTTCTTTAGGCTATGATTTAAGGAAATACAACAATATTATATCTAGTATTTTAGCTGCTACTCAAGCGCATGATTTAAAAAAAAATTGAAGAAAATCGATAATGCATTCAAATGGTTTTAATAAAGTCTTTTACGTTGAAAATTTAAAACAAGTTATTGAAAAATAAAAATAAATTTTGCATATTTGGCTAGCTTTTTTCCAAAAGTTTAAATAAGACGATTTGTCAGTTGACAGTCACACATTTAACAATTTCTTTTCTCAAAACTTTATTTGAAGCTTTAGGTTTATCAGGTAGTGAACATATATTTAAAGACGTTGAAATAGAATAATACTTTATTATATTGGTAACAAGAAAATCGACAAGACTGTAATGTCTTCTATTATTTTATTTGCAATGTTAAAAATATTTTCAAATATGCATGCTAGTTTTATGAAATAGTTGACAATTAAAACTGGTTATCTAGTTATATCTTGTTCTTTTTTCTTTTAGGAAAATGATTTAAAATATCGAATAAAAATAGTTGTTAGTTGCCAATAACAAATTTATTTTCAATTTTCCATGATTTATCTATTCTAATTTATTACTCAGACAGATGATGTCTTTAATGTAAGTTTCAAATTAATATCTCACTTTCGAAATTTTATCATCAATAACATACGTATTTATAATTATATGTTCTTAAAATAATTACAAATCAAATTGAATATATTTTATAATTACTTTTAACCGGATAGTTGCGGATTTATTCAGTAACAAGTGAAGTGCACAAGTCGTAAACCTCGCTGTTTTAATCTTATTCAAGATAACACTTTGTAAGTTATTTGGTAATATCAAAATTTGCACTTGTAATTATTCAAATATGCTATTTTATGATGTTCTTGTGGTTTCCTTACAAATTATGTAATGCTTAGTGTACTAGTGTAAAAATTGTATGATTATTTATTCTCAACATTTTAAAACAACTTAAGTATGCAGCTATAAAAAAATCGATGTCATTTTTTATTTTGAACCTCTTGTATTACATGTTGAACTGTTCATGGCGGTTTCTTTTTGCCAAATCAATTTAAAACAGTAGTTCATGAAAATATAAGATTTCTAGAACATATCATACAAAGCATTGTACATGTATTCGTATCATGTTTCCTTCCTTTATAGTTTTTCTATTTTATTTAAGGTATTTGAATGCCACGTCTGTTTGTTCATCAACGTATCATTATGCAGTGAAATAATTCTTTAAATGATCAAACTTTTATACTATTCATCAAACTATTGTAATGTTTTTAAAAAGAGTTATTGAACGTGTCTATACAGGCAGTGTATCATGTTGAAAATGAAGCATTTAAATTTCTTACTTTAAATGGTAATATAACTAACATAATGATTTGAAAACTGTCGTTTGGAGTGACACTTTTTTAAATATAAAAACACAAAACTAATTGGGAAATTGCCAAATAGACATCATCCTCAGTCAATACCTACCCACATTTTTATTAAACATCTCAAGATGGTGTGCACGTGTGTATAAACAAAAATATAAGTATCTACAATTTAATGCCATATGTTACAGTATTTTTTCAAACCTTTTAGGACACGATAGAAACCATGTTCCATAAAAATTTGATCATTTTAAAAACCCATGTCTGTGTACATATCAATAATTTATTGACTCTTTTTTATTTTATTTCCGTTGCTTATTCATTTTAAAACAAGAACAGATTATCAAAGAATAATATCTAAAAAAGCTTTCTAACAATAGCTGACTTATTCACAACTTCCACTTTCCTTCTGTTCATCAAATGTTTTCGCCAGACTCTTTATCATAATTGCGTAAATATAATAAAAGTCAACCTTTGTGTGACGTACTTTCCATTGTTATACCTCACAGCATTTATAAAACAAACTTGTTCAGTAGAAAATTTAATACATTTATGCATGCAGACAAACTGTCTAAACGTCTGTTGAGCATATTCATCATGTTTCATAATAGCAAAGGATTTGCTGAAATAGTATAGAGAAACATATATCATTTATTGAAATTCCTCCAGTGCTTTTGTTTTTACAACGAACGCAGACGAAATGCGCTCAATGTTTTGCAAGCGGTTTGATTGAATCATACGGCTTACCTTTCAGCTATAACTTTTAATTATATCTCCATGTAAATTTCTCATTGGATTAACTTTCAAGGAAGCTGTTTGTTATTTTGAAAGAAAAGTAGATATGCAAAGGAGTTAAAAATATATTCAAATTAAATGAGTAAACAATTTAGACGTGGTGGTCTTCTGTGTATAAGAAATTTCAAAAGAATTCCCTTATGTTTATGCTCGCCTCTATTCGTGGAATGAAAAAAAATGTAACTATTTACGCGATGAATCAGACTAAAATTTCAAAATTATATATAATCAAATTAAGTGACATCATGCGTTTTATGTATGTGTATTCAGAAATGGCTCATTAAATATCAGTAAAAAATTAAGAAGCCGGTTGAGTATTTTCATTAAACTTTGTTGACCATGACTTATCAGGATAGCCTTTGTATAATAAACTGACATTAATTCATTACATCCACATTACATTTTATAACAAGAAAGCTGAGCAACTTCATCTGGCACATGTACTTATTCATTTCGAAAAATTGCAGTAAATACCCTATTATATTTGCTGTTCGCCATTAACACTTAGTGGTGTTTGCTTCCTTTTCCTGCTGCATATATATTAGACTTCTTTAATCAATGCATATATTATTATATAAAATCTCACTTGAATATAAAATTTCTTATTGCGAATTCTTTTTCGGCCTCATAGTTAATGTGTCTATCCTCTGACTGAAATTGTTATTTACATCAGATCGTGTGACGTGTGATGCGTTTGTATATTGAGTGATTGAATGTCATTTATGTAACTGACTTTTCGTTATCAGCGTTCTTTGTTTGTTATAAATGCAGTCATTCTTTAATAACGTCTGCTTATATTACATAAGTTTGAGGCGCAGTATGACCAGTGATATGTCAATGTTTAAACCAAACAAAGACACAAGTCATGTTTGGTTGATTTTCAATATATGATGCATTCTTGTAATGGCATTATATTGATTGTAATGGGTATATCAGAAAAATCCTTTCAATGGTAATTATTTGAGAGTCTTTAGTTTAGTTAAGTTTAGAAAAATACAACCGATCGTATTATATTGAGATGTTAATGGCTTAAACAATATTACCAACGGCATGCTTTAAGTAATTCGCAGTATAAATGTTCTGCTTAGTTTAATATATTCAACATGTCATTTCTATAGACTCGTAATTTATATTTATCATTATAGTTCTTATTTCATTATGATAAAATATTCTTTTTACCGGATTAACATAATTTACCCTAAAGACTTAAGATAATCCATGCGGAGTTTGCATAAAAATTTTAAAAGCAGGTATTGATTGCGTTGTCTATCAATAAACTGTGAATGCATATTAATTTATATTTTTATGCTTTCAAAGTGACAAACAAAAGCAGTATATAAGAATAATAAAACAATAACATTATTATTGTTTATTCAGAAATACTTCAAGCTTATTTATTTATTTTACGGTATGAAAAACAAAATGAGTTTAATGCTGAAATTATACATTTGCTGGACAATATTGTATCACATTAAACTGACGTTTCTATTGTTTATTCTAAACGCATTTTTCTACTGCAATTTATATTAATGATCTGATAAATTTAAAAAGAAAAATCACAGACTTGGTCATATGTTTAATGCATTTCAACGTTTGCTCAGTCTCACAAGTGTAAGCTGTACCCCAATGGTGTGAATATTGTTATAGAAATATAAACAATTATTCTTCTTTCGGACCTTCATGATGATGGAAATACTCGATTAGGTAAAATACTTAAGGAATGGATGAAATAAATTTAATAAAAGCTTTTGAAGAAAATTGCTCTATTACATGTGTTTAATGAAAAACTATATATGCAATTTAATGTATTAATGTAAAGATATTAAGTTCATTGTCATAGGTAGAAAATGAAGACAACCATCAAAAAAAGAAAGTTCTAATGGTGTCAATGTCATATAATACTTCTCAGACGTAATTGTTTTAAGGCAAAATTTCGAACATAAATTATTTAGGTCTAAACATTTACTATAATAAACAAAATGGATTAATGTCTAAATGTTGTTTTTTAAAACAATTTGCGATATTTTCACACGAAACACTGCCTCTTAAATGTATATCAAAACCTATTAGCAATAATACAACAGAAGGGGTTGAAATAAATAAATGATAGTCCTAGTTGTGTAATAAGTACACTACTCTACTAATATTTGCAGTGCTTTGATAAGAGATAACGTATGCGCTTCGTAATTAAATCCAAGCTCTCAAATTAAATGTCTGAATTAATAAATGCCAACACATTAGTATGCAAACCCTGTGTATTATTACATCAAAGCAAGAATTCAAGGAAACGAGTAACATTCGTTTTGTATGATAAGCTGAGTTGAAACTGTTTTTACCATACGTCAGTTAGATTATACAACAAACCCTGAGACGTTTCTTACCATTATGTAATCTTCATTGAATTGTTTCTTATCTAAATGATATACAGAATTGGCATGAAACATCCATTACCTGTATTCAACCTGATATAAAATATAGATGTGTCAATTAGTGTATCTTAATTGTAGTAAAAACCATTAGAAATATCTTACTGCTACAAAACTAGAATCATACGTTATTATTGTATTACACTGAATGTTGTCTAACTTATAAATGAATTTATTTGTATCCACCCTATATATCAATTTTGGAGACTTAATATTAGTCTACTTCAAGTTCACTAATTTACTAACTGCCCAGAATTAGTAATCATTCAATCATTCATTTATAACGCGGACGTCTGATTTATCATCACTCACAGATAACCATATTCAAAGTATTAAAGAAGGCATGAACGGGACCTTAGTAAACATATATTTCCCAATGAATTGCATTGGTGTAAGTTACAGTAATATGCATAGATCATTGAAAATAATACATATATTGTCAATAAAAAATGTCAGAGCATTTGGAATGTTTCTTTTTTAATTTCAAGGTAAGCCAAATTGAACCAACTTATAATTAAATGTCGACAATGATGTCACTGAAGATCTATTATCGCGGGAACTTATACTTTTATTTAAGTCTGGTATAATCTTTACATTATATATTGTTTTACATTGCATGTTTTACTTAATTTCTTCACATGTGTAAAATGATATAAACCATCATTTTATTTTGCTTATGTTTTTCATTGTGTGCAGATAAACAATGTATAATGGCTGACATAGTTCGTCAAGGGAGTTAAATATTCTAAACTTATTTCTAAGTAATGAAGAAAAAAAGGTACAGTCTAGAATGATTAAGAATACTAAAAATCGAAAGTAAATAACCGTTAATACTTGAAACTCATGATTTAACCTGACGACTCTCTGTGTTGTGACGTTAAAGGATTATTTAAAAAAGTAAAGTCCGCATACATGTATTTCTTATTTTGATTTACTGTTTAGCAAAAACAATGATTCTATCCAACTGAATGTGCATTTACAGCATTAGTAGAGGATCAATGGCAATTGAGCAATCATTCATAACAAGTTCCTTTTCTTATGCCTAAAAATCAGTATGTCTGTCTGAATTTTAAAATGGATTTCCTATTCCATTTATTGTTTCCTATTACATCGGACCGTGAAATGCGTATGTGTATTAAGTAATCGAATGTCAATTGGATGAAAGAGTTTCCTCAGTCAGCATTCTGCAAAAAGTCATTATTGTATATGAAAAACAGATATATCATACTGTCAATCTGTACAGACGTCTACTGAACAAATTAAACGTGCAAAGTTTGGTATTATCACGTATGTTATATAGACGAACCGAAGAAAGTCGCAGAATTTATTAATTTTACATACTCCTAACGAAAAATGGTGAATCACTTGGTTGACTTCAATGAATTACGAATACTTGCAATCGCATTATATCGTTTGTGATGGTCATATTAAAAAAATGCTTCCAATGGCACATCTTTGAGAGTTGTTGGTATTTATCTAAAATGTAAAATAGCTAAATACAACATGCAAAAGGAATCGAATGCTAAATAAATCTTTATCTATTATAAAGATACATCATATATGAATGTCAACAGTAATTTGTAACAGACAACTATATCTGGAAATTCAACCTATCATGTTGCTATCATGAACTGTAAATATTCATGGCTCAAAAGATCTGAAAACTTCTAGTACATGCTTTAGTGATTTGCAATACAAATGTTTAGTTAAGAAGGATACATTCAATATGTCTACAGCCCACGTATATATCTATATTCATAAATGAAGATAGAATGTTCTTGTCAGTGGATAAACATAATATACCTTCGAGATTTAAGACAGCGTATACGGAGCTAAAATATCAGAATTCAAAAGATATGGGTGTCTTTTAAAGAGAAAGCGATGATTTTAAATAAAATGCCCAGCAATAAAATTATAAATTATACTTCATGCTTCCAAAAGAACAAACAAATGTAACAGTTATAAAACAATTGCAGTATCATTGAGCATCAAGGAATCAATAAAACACAGTCGCATTCCTCAGATTAGATTATCCTTCAAGCAGATTCATGGATGCAAATATTATATCATGATATGTGATATTAGATGAATTTATTGCCGATATAAAACATCCTACACATTATTGTATTACATTAAAACAGATGTGTGTTATTCTAGACCGTGTTTTCAATGTCAATTTGATATTAATTAAATAAATAAGGAAGGAAGGAAGGGAAAATGCTAATATATTCACGCAATTTACAAATTAAATGTGATCTATGTAAATCATAGAAATTTTTTTTAGATTATTGGGTTTAGTTTCTATATAAATTATGTTTGGTTATTTTTTTAGGTTTCGTTCATTCTATATTACTTTTGCTCAGTCACCTATCTGTCACAATAGAGTAAATTTTGTTATTTTAAACATGTTCGTGACATCATCCTTTTTTGTATCTGTACATTCTTGTGCCTATTGTACTGCAAGATTAATAAACTATCCAATATGTTCGAAATAAGAATCCAATATATCAATATTGGATGCTTCTCCATCCAATATCTGGACAGTCATTTTGTGTGTCACTCATGTTGTAGAAAACTTGTTTCTAAATGTACACTGAAGACATACTAGTACTTCCAGCTATAAAGAATCACACTTTGAACAACAAAAATAAGTGAAATTGTATGTCAGATTTTCTTCATATTTAAATTCTAATTCGTATCAAATATTAACGCTTTATCGAGAGTTATATTCACGGGAACTACTACTTGAGTATGAAATTTCTTGCACATGTAATACCTTACTGGTCATTATTTGAGTGTCATTTCTAATGTATTGTATGCTTTACTTCAAATTAAAATCAGTCATAAGTCAATGATCATCATGAGTTGATAAAATCTGTTTGATATCGGCGATGATAGTTTTCTTCATACATATAAAGAACTTTGACAATTTTCACCTATATCATCTATTAATTTTGCATATCATGTTTTGTCTGTTACAAAATTATACAAATTTTATATCTTAATCAAAATCATCGATCACTAAGAAGATATATTTTTCAAAAATTCCAGGTGTTTATCTCAAAATTTCAATGTTTATTTTCGGAAAGAAAATATTGAGAAAAAAACACGCGTCCTCAAAAGATGACAATATTCGTTCAAAAATATACCATGGATAGATTGATCTATCTTAGACATTCCGTAGTTCAAAACTTTTTAAAAGGAAATACTCTATGTATATGTTAGTGTTCATCCTTGCTGTTCTATAGAAATTAGAAATTGCGACGGGAGCTATAGGGAATACTAACATATTTAGTGTCAAGCTTTATTTGGCTTCATTAATAATCTTTATTACGTCACGACTTTTTGTACGAACGTGACTCTATGAAGTACCATGAAAAATAAAAGGCGACTATGAACAGAATTTCATATAGTATCGACATTTTTATATACTATCAAAATTAACACAGATAATTTTTAAGAAATATAGTGTTTTCATTGGATGACAATGAAAGCTGGACACTAAAAACAAGAAATATAGGTGTCCGCTCATGCTTGAAAACAATGCAATCAAACATAACAAACTAAACTCTTTTAGTACTCTGGTATAAAAATGCAATGTTGATCATTGAGTTAGCCTTGCATTTAGATATTAAGATTGAATTTGTTATATGTCATTGTCATACAATATATCTCTCATTCAAAAACACGAAACTGCTGAAAATCTAACACGTACTGCAAGCTATGCTTGCTGCTTTTAAAAACGGACATTAATGGCACATATTTATTTCGGAATCAATATTGCTTTAATCCCAATTGGCAAATGATTTAACGTACGCGTAGAATAGCCTATAGTGCTCGATATAAGAATAATTCATAACTGCATGTAATATATTGCATTCATAATGACATTTTATCAGGTTACTGCAGGCTTCAAATTATTCCAACTTTTGTTTTCAGTGTCAATTTATTATCATCGATGTAATGAAACAGTATCCTTATTGTAGAAAACCATTAATCTATTACTTGCATTTTGCATATTTGTCATGATAAATGTTGGATATAGAATAAAAAACAAAGAAGTCACGACGCATTTGTTTATTTCGTTCCGTTACATTTTTAGTTTTGTTGCATTTTATGGTGGCGCATAAGATATTTATACAAGCGCTTAGGCGTGTGTTCTAGTGCACACATGCTCATTGACAAATTGCATAAATTACAAATGACACTGGCATGATCATAGAATTTATCCTTATAGGCTCTTTCGTCTATCCAAGTGTTATTGCCGAGCTATAGATATTTCAAACATTGTTGGCAATTCTACTAATGAAACGGCCTCGGTCATGACTTCCTAGGCTACAAAAAAGTCGAGAGAGAGAAATAAACAGAAAAAGAAAATGGTCATTAATCAACATTCGTGAGTATAAGATATTATTCGGAACCGACACAGATATACATCTTTATAAAGCTCCATGTTTAAATTAAGCTCGATGGAAACTTATATGCTTTTGAATATAAAAAGAAACGATATCTGTCCCTGTGTATATTTCTTTTACTTGTATAGAGCATCAATCATTAAAAAAGGAAGAAAGAAAACTAATTTCTTATATTAAGCACGATTCTCTTTTTATCGAAATAATTTATAACTTCATTCAAACGGTATGCAACTCATTCGTGAAAGACGTCAGAAAAAAACGTCTTTGGAACATCTTACATAGAGGGTGTAAAATTTCATTCTCCAGCAACGGTGAAAAAAAAACACTAAAAATACAGTTTAATACACTGTACATAGTTATTTTGTTCATCATAACATTATTTTACAATACTTTGCCATTATAGACAAGACAAGTAAGCCCAATGCCTGTAGTCTGATATGCATACAAGAAATTATCACGCACATAAGCGTTAAAGAATACGGTAAAAAAAGCTTTTTTGAATGGTGTTATTCGTATGCCAATTGTTCAATTTATCTAGAAACAAGTATAAATATAGATTGGAAGCACTCTCTCAGACATTATTTTATCAACCAGGTGCTGTTGTTTAATAAATATCACGCACATGCACATATCAGCATAAAATATCTTGTAAAAATAATAATAAATGATTGATTTATGTGTATCTTCTTAATCGAATAGGTATGTTTAGATAAACGAGAGATGGAAAGTTTGTTGTTCTTATGCGTGAATTTAAATTATATTAGACACGCACCTGCATCATTGTTATCATTGAAGCACAAAAGAAATTGTTTTAAAATCAAGGAAAGACAATTTCATTGGCGGATACATTTAGTACTAGACCTACAACATATGTTTGTAAAGGTTATAAAATATACAATATCATGATCAGGAACAAAATTTGTTGCACAAAATATTCAGTTTACATTAGAGCCTTAATCAAGTGTTGGAATGAATGGTCAAATTTAACAGCGCTAAACAGATGAGTAAACTTAAATTAGGTACGCCATTCATCAATATACATGTGAGTAAAACCCGAGTTATATAGGACGTAATAATGTAATCATGTAAAGCATTCTCAAATATTTGGCAGTCACGATTTTTTTGTCAATTAAAATGTTTGAATACATAATATAATTGCCGGAAGAACATACTTTACGGTAGAATATTTACCATTTTCGTTTCTCAATAGTTTTGTGTACTATTACACAATTTTGTAACATAGAAAATTTTCAACTATTTGTATTTAAACGACAAAATAATGAGGTTTTGATTGTCAGAAAACACAATCAATAAAACCGAACCTGACAAGTTCTTTTGTAAGGTTGCATACGGTCGGGCAGTCAGTCTGTCGTTCGTTCGTATTTCAATGTTATATATAAAAGTATGTTTAAACTGATCAACATGTGCTTGTGAGCATTTGAAGAAGTATGTCTCTATCTTTTCCCTATCTTTTCCCTGCAAAAGGCGTACGGTAAAGAAATATTTTTTTAAAGCATATCTAACAATATAATACAAGCTGTCATGTTGACGCAGTATTGCCATTTAAAGGTATGTGATAGTTTAATTACTGACATTTTGTGTCTCATAATTTGTCATTGTTTTATATTTTCTGATATTCTCACAGACATTGTCAAGGATGATTTACACCATTGTGCGTGAAAAACTTTTAAGGTACATTCTATCATTAAAACTGCCGCTGTCGCCGACATGTGTTTATGTAAAATTAAATTTTCTTGTAAAATAAAAAGCTACTAACATGAATTTTTCTGCGTTTATTTGCTGTTAAGGTAGAACACCCCTAATGTACACTATAAGGAAATGTAAAATTAACAACATAGGACTAAAATTTTCCACAATGAGGGGCTGTTTTCAAACATTGTCAAAGTTTGCCTAAACTTTTATTGGTTGGTCTTGCGAAATATAAAATACCTCTACCGTGTAGTTTTTATTTTTAAAATATCTGGTATCATATTTGCTTTTAAATTTGGCATTATTTAGTTAATTTAGTAAATAAATACCGACAATAATTATATAATTAAAATGAAACACTTTTTTCTTCCATTTGGGATCTGAGAGATGAATAAAAATGTTAAAAAGAAAGAAACAAATGTTGCCCCTTCTTGGGTTTGAACCCACGCCCCTCAGTTTCAATACACTTTACAGTGATTCCAGCATATTTGAATACTCTTCAAAGTGGAGATAGTGCATTAGGGGTATACTTCCTTAATTCTTCTAAACAGTGTAAGAATTTCAAGTTAATATCTCAAATATATTTAACGCAAAAAAGTCCACGACTTTTGGATATCCTCTCGTATATCATCTTACTAATAAAACAAGAACTTGTGTTTCAGATGCTTTCATATAAGCCACTGCTTAAAGTGCATTAAGCAATATCTTTTCTTTTCCTTTTGATTTTAAATGTAAGAAAAAAGAATATTTCGTTGATATATTTCCTTATAAGCGAATAGCGCCTGCACGACCAATTTTCTATACTAAAATAGCAGCATTATATTTTGTTCCGGATTGATTTTTTCTGTTAACATACAATAAAATAGATAAATATAGAATCCCTAAAGAAAGCCCAACACGGCAAAATTGAAAATGTTGCAGGCTCGGTTTGATTGAGCCTGTTCATGGACGGTACTGGAAAGTGCAAATTACCGTCCACGCCCCTAGCACCGGCTTAAGCAGAATTCAACATTTAAACGTGAAATAGCAAAATTTTGAATTTAGAAACATCCGCAGATGTGTTCATACGGCGGTAATCATGGAACCTTCAATGTGACACTTCCGTGCCTTGAAACTTGAAACTTTTTATTTAATTAAACGCCTGTTTCTATTTAACAATATTCAACGGCGTTGTACAGTACATATAATATAATAAGAATAAAATTGTGAATGCATAAGAATATGTGGATCAACATCAAATGAAATAAAAGCTTTTACATACAATTCCAATTAACATATTTTTAAAAAAATTTAGAGACCATAAAATGATAAAACTGATATACATATAGCATGAGATAAGATTATTTACATACATGTAACTAGATTACAAATAGATTAAAAAGAATAAAACATTCATTTACATTGCACATTCATCACACTGTCAGTCATCAGTTATACGTTACTCATGTTTATCTCATTTCAGATTTTAAAATAGTGATTCAAACTTTCTGAAAAAAATGTGTTTTAAGATTTCTCTTAAATACATTGATATTTTTAGATTGTTTCAACTCTAATGGCAGCGGATTCCACAATTTTGGACCAATAGTTCCGAAACTTCTGTCACTAAATGTTTTTCTTTTATTGAATGGAATAACGTAGCAGTTCTCAGAGGTTTTAGCTGAACGTAGTCGGGTATTTGGTACTTGTTTGGTTAGGAGTTCAGAAAGGTATTTTGGAGCATGACCGATTGAACAATTGTATACAAAAGTCAGAATTTTATATTCGATTCTAGATTTGATGGGCAGCCAGTGAAGGTCGAACAATGCTTGCCTTGAACTGTCAAATTTCTTTCGTTGCAGAACTAACTTAGCGCACATGTTTTGAATACGTTGCATTTTTTTCAATTCAAAATCGGATACACCATAAAGAATGACATTGCAATAATCCAAGTGTGACATTACGAGTGCTATAACTAGTATTTCAGCTGCTTCTTTGGTGAGGTATTTTCGGATACGTTTTATTCTAAGATAGTTCAACATTGCAGTACGGCACTTTCGTTTGACATGTTCCTTGAAATTTAGTGTTTCGTCTAGAAATGCGCCTAAATATCTAATGGACTCTTCGGAGTTGATCTTATCTCCGTTAATACAAATGGATTTTAATGCTTCCGAGGGATCACTTTGTTTCCAGAATTTTGTACTTCACAACAGCAGGTGTCAAGTGCCGTGTGGCAGCCGTAAAAAGTTGCCCCGTACTTCACTTCAGTGTTGTTATATTTTCTGGTCCTTCGGGATCATTGATGCCAACACTATAAAGTGTTGAGAATTGAGTACCGCTCAAGCCGGTGCTAGGGGGCGTGAGGGATGTTGCACTTATTCATTATCCCTTATGTACAGACTCAATCAAACCGAGTCTGCAATTCTTATGTTATTTTGTTGTGATTAATGCTTCCGAGGGATCACTTTGTTTCAAGAATTTTGTACTTCACAACAGCAGGTGTCAAGTGCCGTGTGGCAGCCGTAAAAAGTTGCCCCGTACTTCACTTCAGTGTTGTTTATATTTTCTGGTCCTTCGGGATCATTGATGCCAACACTATAAAGTGTTGAGAATTGAGTACCGCTCAAGCCGGTGCTAGGGGGCGTGAGGGATGTTGCACTTATTCATTATCCCTCATGTACAGACTCAATCAAACCGAGTCTGCAATTCTTATGTTTTTTGTTGTGATTAATGCTTCCGAGGGATCACTTTGTTTCCAGAATTTTGTACTTCACAACAGCAGGTGTCAAGTGCCGTGTGGCAGCCGTAAAAAGTTGCCCGTACTTCACTTCAGTGTTGTTATATTTTCTGGTCCTTCGGGATCATTGATGCCAACACTATAAAGTGTTGAGAATTGAGTACCGCTCAAGCCGGTGCTAGGGGGCGTGAGGGATGTTGCACTTATTCATTATCCCTCATGTACAGACTCAATCAAACCGAGTCTGCAATTCTTATGTTATTTTGTTGTGATTAATGCTTCCGAGGGATCACTTTGTTTCCAGAATTTAGGTGACACTTTTCGAGTTGTTGAGAACTTCCAAATGTTATGAATTCT
The DNA here is from genome assembly GCF_026571515.1 of Ruditapes philippinarum. NCBI lineage: Eukaryota > Metazoa > Mollusca > Bivalvia > Venerida > Veneridae > Ruditapes > Ruditapes philippinarum. The sequence continues at coordinate 34,193 of NW_026865530.1, read as the reverse complement.
GTTTTCGATGAGTTCATCTTGAGTTTATTAGCGTTCATCCAGTTGTTGATATCAATCGCACCATTTTCTAATACAGCGATTGCAGAAATTTCACTATTTTCTTCAGTCGGTTTAAAACGTTTGGTTGCAGTATGGTCATCAGCGAATCCATACACCGATAATCCAGATGGAATCACGTCAAACAAGGTTCCCGCATACGTTAGGTAGAGCCAAGGCCCTAAACAACTACCCTGGGGGACACTGCACTCTAGTTGCCGTGGAGCTGAGACCGCCGAGTTGACACACACGCGACAGCCCCTTGGACGAAGGTATGAATCAAGCCAGCTGAGCACTGAACCGCTCACGCCGTACTGCTTCTGTAGCACGTCGACGAGTATATCATGATCCACAGTGTCGAACGCGGCACTGAGATCAATCGCGATTAGCGCTGTAACTTCTTGTTTTTCCATGGCTGCCAACAGATCATTAACTAATCGCAGTAGCGCAGATTCACAGGAGTGGTATTTTCTGTAGGCGGATTGGTTTGTAGGTAGTAAGTCATACTGAGCAGCATGTTTATTTAGTATTTTCAGAGCTTCTTTTTCAATCAGTTTTGATAAAAACGATAGATTACTAACAGGTCTATAATTTGAGAATACAAGTTCAAGTCCAATTTTCTTCAAAAGTGGTCTCACGATAGCCTCTTTCCATTTATTTGGAAATATTCCTTGCTGTAGTGATAAGTTTACCAGTTTTGTTATAATTGGGAGTAGTTCTCCAAGGAATAGTTTTAATATTGCTGTCGGTAATATGTCCAATTCACAAGATTTTGTCTGTAGTTCATTTATCAGCTCTTTAACATTATCATTTGAAAATTCATCAAAGGTAAGAAGAGATGGAACGTTTCTAGTATTTGGCTCGAATTTATCAAATGGTTTCAGGTCATCACGTATTTTCTCTATTTTATTCATGAAAAATGAGGCAAAGTGTTCGGAGAGCTCACTGTCACTGTACCCAGGTGGCATTGGGTTTTCTGATTTAGTTCCTGTTAACTCAGACACTAACTGGTACAATATTCATGTGTGTTAAAATACGGATCATCACATTCAAGGGGCGTCCGTAGCCGAGGGGGTTAAAGTCGTTGACTTCAAACCACTTGCCCCTCACCGCTGTGGGTTCGAATCCCGACAGGGACTTTGGATTCTTTCATGTGAGGAAGCTATCCAGCTAGCTTACGGAACGTCGGTGGTTCTACTCAGGTGCCCGTTCGGGCCTGAAATAATGCACGGAAGGGCACCTGAGGTCTTCCTCCACCAGTAAAGCTGGAACGTTGCGATATGACCTATACTGGCTCAATGTGACGTAAAACCCAAAACAAAACAAAAATCTCATTCAACAATCAACTATAAAAATTTGGAAACAACATTTTTTGGATATAGCTTTATACTCTTTAAATGCCCAAAGTGAAAAATGCCGTACAAAATGATTCTTATAACTTAATATATTGATTTGATTGGTTTAGTTTCTGGAAAATCTGATCCCCTGAAACTACATAATAATAATGGTATCACGAAATATGTAAATTCATTGCAATAGTACATTATACGGAAGCATGGAGAGGACATAGTCGATTTATTTTAATAATCTGTGGGAACAACTTATTTGTCGAAGTATTTTTATTAATCTGTGGGAACAACATGTTTTGTGAGAAAAATCTTTTTTTATTCTGTGGGAACAACATATTTTGTGAGAAAAATCTTTTTTTATTCTGTGGGAACAACTTAATTTGAGTAAAAAAAAATTTTATTCTGTGGGAACAACATATTTTGTGAGAAAAATCTTTTTTTATTCTGTGGGAACAACATATTTTGTGAGAAAAATCTTTTTTTATATTGTGGGAACAACATATTTTGTGAGAAAAATCTTTTTTTATTCTATGGGAACAACATATTTTGTGAGAAAAATCTTTTTTTATTCTGTGGGAACAACATATTTTGTGAGAAAAATCTTTTTTTATTCTGTGGGAACAACTTAATTTGAGTAAAAAAGAATTTTTATTCTGTGGGAACAACTTATTTTGTGAGAAAAATCTTTTTTTTATTCTGTGGGAACAACTTATTTTGTGAGAAAAATCTTTTTTTATTCTGTGGGAACAAACTATTTTCTGCTATATTTTTTTCAATATCTTGATCCCTCAAGATAATAAGTTGTGCGAACAAATTAATTATGTTGTTCCCACAACATAATTCAACCAATCAAATTCTTGCATCTTGTTGTCAGAAAAATGGATAGAGATGTTTTAATTAAACAGTATTTTAAAATGGGTTTAAAGTATCAGGATATTCAAAATATGTTGTTCCCACAGAATAAAATTTTTTTTTTACTCAAATTAAGTTGTTCCCTCAGAATAAAAAAAGATTTTACTCACAAAATATGTTGTTCCCACAGAATAAAAAAGATTTTTCTCACCACAAAATATGTTGTTCCCACAGAATAATTTTTTTTTTTACTCAAATTAAGTTGTTCCCACAGAATAAAAAAAGATTTTTCTCACAAAATATGTTGTTCCCACAGAATAAAAAAAGATTTTTCTCACAAAATATGTTGTTCCCACAGAATAAAAAAAGATTTTTCTCACAAAATATGTTGTTCCCGTAGAATAAAAAAAGATTTTTCTCACAAAACATGTTGTTCCCACAGATTAATAAAAAATATTTCGACAAATAAGTTGTTCCCACAGATTATTAAAATAAATCGACTATGTCCCCTCCATGCTTCCGTAACATTATGAGTTGTTAACAATGATTTCAAGGATGAAATATGTTGTAAGAACAATTACTGTCTTATCACACACAAATAGGTAATGTCAAATGATAATTTTTACAAAATAAAATTTCTTGGATTTTTACATATTTTTAATCATAAATTTTTTCGTATTATGAATTGTCATTTTAGCTAATCACATAGAATAATTCTAATGTGTAAGACTGTTTAAAAAACGTAAAGCGTATTTGCTTAAAATGTAGAAAGAGAAAATGTGATAAAGCCTCTCCACATAATTCTTCAGTTACCATTAATAAATGATCACCATAGTTCTATAAAATCTGACTTTGTTTAGACTCTTATGATTTCTCTCATTAGTATTTTTCGGATTGATTTTATATGTTAAAAAAGACGTTTCTGTTTTACAATTAAAACACTACAAGTTCATGATAATGACAACTTAACTGAAATAACTGATATATTCATATCAATTTCAACAGTTACATCATAGCAGACCTGACATATCTGAGATAATGTTTGACTTCGGTTACATCATTCTGAAAGGTTTTAGGGATGAAATATGTATATAACAGCTAGCTTGAGATGAAGTTGAATTAATTACGAAAAAATGAAAATTCTAAGCTTAATTTACAAATTTAAACGGGAACTGCCAGTTTCATTAATATGAAATTACAGAAAGTTATTCATACTGAATGGCGGTGAACTACTCAGAATTTCCACCTGTTGTATGTTGTTTATTACACATTGTGAAACATTTCAGTGTCAAAACATTTGAGCCTTATACGGAATAATACTTTTAAATATAAATTAGCCTAATTTTGCTGTTGATAAACATAGATATTAAGTTGTTGAGAACAAATAATTACATACTGATAATTCTCTCTTGAATACAAATGTCTTATTCAATTTATTGAAATTGTATTTTTTCATATTACATGTAGTCATATATGTTGAATCGACGAGAATTTAAAATGTAATTATTATGACATGAAACAAAATAAACGTAAGGTGCGTTTCCGGTCAATTTCGAAATGCAGAATATTTAATATTTCTTTTCAAAATTATAAAAGTTAATACGCCTTTACCCAAATCATGTCTTTCTTTTAAACCCATCATAAAACATCTCCAATAAATATCAAACACCTAACAAAGACTCATGATAATATACAATTATTGACTAGTGAGCCATTGAATATGATGTGATATTCACCGGCAGATGGCATATTGACCGAGGCGATAGCAATAATCTAGTCAATAATTGTTTTATTATATAAATAGGCTAAGAATAAAAAAAATCACAAAACGTACAACATTTTATATATGTACAACTTTTGCCTCGTTGAAGCGCGGGAACAAAGATGCACGTGTTAGGCGTGCAACGACTACGTGAACGTACGCATACAAAAGTAATTCAAGTTTATACTCATCATTGTGGTGTAGCCTTTGGGTATAATAGAAAAGAAATGATATTTTAATCGAGAAAAATGCCATAAAGAACAAAACGCAACAATTATTTTTTAATTAGCACGCATAATTAACAGTCTCGGTATATGGTCATTGAATATGAGTCTCAATCTATTTTTAGAATTGGTAAATCCAATTCAGCTAGTGAATATGATACTACATCCAGTTAATACAAGTAAAATGGTTTCCTGCGGGGAACATTTATAATGATTTAAAGATATTTCATTTAACTATTTTCAACATTGTTTGGGGAAAAATAGAAAAAAAAATAACGTTTGTATCAGGAATATAGTTGACAATAATCGATCAATAGAAGAAGATCTTTGGTCTTGGTCGAAAATAAAACAATACCATTGTGTGAATAATTCCGTGCAAAAAAATAATATGATAAAATAAAATAAAGTAAACACACAAGTTTTCGCAGAAAATATCTCTATCTATTGTGGCAGATGCCACAATTCTGTGGATTTTCACTATAAACAATTTATTGTTTGTAAAATTTCAGAAAGATATTAAAGAAACATTGATAATTTTCAAACACATCATGCAAGTTTTTCCACCTTAAACGGTAAAATAATAATAGATATTAGAAATATCACGTAGTAGTGTTATGTTCTTAATTAGGTGTAATTCGGACTAATTCCCTAGCATTGTGTACACCGGTCATTTGAGAGACCGGTGTGTGTATATACAATGATTCCCTAGAGGGATTTAGCTCAATACAGGATTGGAGCAGTACCTCTAGACGCTTGCAGAAATCATGATCACAAAATAGACAAATATCGTTTTTTTCGCTGATTTTAACATTTTTCATGCATTATCATACATAAATCAGTGTGAAAAGATGAATTAGACCTATTAACGTTCATTCCGTTGCGTAAAAAAGCTAGAGTTTGGCATTTTACGATTCAAGCGCCTTGTCCGGTATATACCGGAATACGGTATTTAGTGTGGTGCTCCAATCCTTTATTTAGTCTCACTCTCCCTAGAGGTAAATCCGTAACGTACCGGGAAACGGTATTTAGCTAGGTTTTTGAATAGGTCAATTAACCAATCATGTACGGTTTACAAATCACATGCTCCTCCATGTACCGAAAACAGGTCACGTGCTCCTCCATGCCTCAAAAATTAAACGCGTACCAATACCCTGCGGGCTCCGGCCCGCAGGGAATGATTTAATAAAATGTTCTGTTGGCTACTGTTTGGACCAATGAGATTGCACCTATATTAAGATCATATAATAAACAAAATAGTGCCTATACTTTACCATTTATTTAAGTTTATTTCAATTAATAAATAGATGATCTGTTTTTAACCATGTCTAGGCATGTTTCAAGTTTGATGAATAAATACGACCCTTTATAAAGTAGTTATATCAATACAACAATACGAAATATCGAATAAACACATCTGCGGATGTTTCTAAATTCCAAATTTCACAATTTCCCTATTTGATTTATGAACTTTGCATAGGCCGGTGCTAGAGTGCTTGGACGGTATCTTGCAATTTCCAGTATCATCCATCTACAGGCTTTAATCGAGCCCTCAACGTTTTCAATTTTGCCGTTTTGATCGTTTATTCTGTTGCTGTTGTTTTTGTTTTGTTTTTCTATTTTAAAACGGGTCGTACAATAGATATTGTTGCAAAGATATGCGGACTCAGAGACATAGTCGCTGACATGTGAAGATGACAGGCAATTTTTAAAAATTTTACATACTGACCTTGACTCTTGGCATTCAAATTATAAATTGATCTAGTGTCCATACATAAAGATTTACACAAATGCTATTCTATCAAAAAAATAACAAAAAACAAAAAACTAAAACATCAAATGGTCAATTAAAATGTGCAGGTTTTATGTAAGACATTTTGGATCTCAGATACCTGATATAGATTAATTGTCCAAAAAGAATGACCTGTGCTAGTTTGAAGTAATGATGTAAATTAAAGTGTGCAGTATACCTACACAGTGTGCACAATTCGACATGGCATGTTGTTCATATCATTATACAACTTTTGATACTCATTTGAAGGTTCCATTTGTTTAAAAGCACTTTACTTATATTTGTTGAAAAGGTGTCCATTTTGAAATCAAAGATGGCCGACATTGCAGTCAATGTGTAAAGCATGTATAATATCAGCCAATTATACCTTAAAGTAATTGAAACTTTATTCCATGTAGATTAACGGACATACGATACGATATGTACCAGAAATAATGCTTTTTTAAGTAGATGGTAAAGGACAATAGCAGCCATTTTGATTTGACCTGTAGAAGGTCAAGGACTTCAAGTACAGCCGTGGTAGAGCAAAAAATGGATTCAGCGTACCCGAATTATGTAAAAACGATTGACTACCTGCTTGTACTAAAAAATGCCGTTAGACTCTTAACGGTGGGTCTTTTCTGAAAATCAAACCCGTCTAATATACATGTTTTACAAACCGAATTGTTTTCTTTTAACGAATCTATTTTAAAAAATCTCTTTCAAATATAGTAATGTCATTTTCAAACATACGCTTCTAGGAAACTGATTATATAATAAGCTTGTTTGCGAAAGATATTTTCGTCTTTGCTTCGATACAAATTCCTTTCTTTTTCGTATTGTACGTAAACGTGAATATATTTCACGATAATTTATGTTTTTAGTGGAATGTAAACTAAAAAAGTCGTCTAGAAATGGTGATCAATTTTTATTACTCGAAAGATCACCCCCTTGACAACAATACACTTATCTGCCTTTGACTATGTCTTATTGTCAGACAGATTCAAATGTATTGTGTTCGCCTATAAGATTTCTTAACTTTATATCCAAATACGTACAAATATATGTACTTTCCGACTTAAACATGTTAAATAATGTCCATTCAATTTCGAAAAGCGATGTGTGTTAGCTAGCATGTATATATTATATGACAATTTGAATTTGGCATGTTAAATTATTTCAATGAATTATTCTTATTATGTAAAAACGGGTTTTAGAGCTCCCATTATCTCCAATTGATCATATTAAAGACAACAAAGTGAAATGTATTAATATGGGTACCTGACAATATTTACTATTATCTGGTAAAGATGCAACAGGTCCGGTATTTAAATATTGTGAAAGACATTTTATGGCTACAATGTTTAAATTTATTCAATGTGACAGCAAATTTTACATAGCAAACCCTAGAAAACAACTTGTTATATATGTTGAAAGTGTCAAATGTGTTATCGTGTTTTTGAGAAAAATCGCAATAATTAGCAGTTCTTGAACAAAACCTTTCTCAACTTGACCTGGAATTGTTATCATGTTATAATGTTTTTCGGATTAAAAGTAACTAAATGAACATAACATTAATTATTAATAAGTACATAGTTTTTGTGTGGAAACTTAGACTTAGCTTAAACCATTCTTTTAAAGATTGACACGAATTAAAATGTTCATGCAAAAGACACAAACTTCGACATTATTTTAATAATTTCTTGCAATGAACAGTTTTTGCTGGCTCGATATTTTATTCAGAAAATTAAAGTGACATTATGCTCTTTATTTTCGTTGTCAAATATACTTTAATAAATTTAATATTTTAAATGATTGACTTGACCAAAATCTAATAATTAAAAAAAGTTAGAATGAAACTGTCTAACATAGAGAAAGACTTTTCACTCTTTTATCAATTGAACGTTGCAAATACACCCAGAAAGATAATTATATAATTTTCCATGAGTCAAGCGGATAATTAAAAGATTTTACGATATAAAGTAAAAGATTAAAAACAATTATTGCAAAATGTAAATTTTGGTTTCTTATCTTTAACCTGTGCACTCATCATTTACACTTAGATGGACATATTGTCACTTTAATTTACTTTAATTTATAAATTTGTAAAATGGGTGGTAAAAATTTGTTTATTACATTCAATTGAAGTAATGATGTACTTCATATTCAAAGTATAAAAACATACGTGATTATATAAAACCGTTGGAGACCGAATGTCTATCAACAATTATATTTATTTGAATAACGTAAAAGCAAAATAAAGTGCGCATGATTTGCGACGAATCTTTTCACCACAATATACATATCAGTAAACCTTTTCCGAAAAGCTTTTTTTAGGAAATTACAAAATCTGAACTTCGTGGTTGTAAAAGTCTCATCAAATTGAATGACGTCTTTTTCATCCATACCCATACATATCAATACGATCAAGCTATAATACAAGTATTATTATATGTTATTGCATCTAACTACTCGGTTATATTTGATTTACTCATTTGAAACATTAACGTACCTGTTAGGTTAATACATTTTACATAGTAATTATAGGAACTTTAGATGAGACATCAAAATCGACACAAGTAGTAGTAATAGCTTCAAGAGTTGTTTTCTCTTCTGGTATTTTAATTATACGTATTAAATTCTTATAAGTCTAATGCTTTAAGCTCCTATCAATATTGAAAAGAATGCACGTTGTAAAATATTTGATGTAACGGAAAGTGCTAGTCTTGTGAAAGGACTGCTAGTAAAGAGCTAGTCTTGACACTTATTGTACTTGTTTCAAGCTTTTATTATCTAAATCAAGAGCAATTTAAGCATATAAATAGATGAAGTATTTTTAACTGATTTTTATAAAATAAAGGTCATGCAATTTTCTTTGAAATCAAAATGATATTTTATGTATGAAAACATTGATTTATAAGCAAAATTACATATTTTTTACCACATTATATTGTTTCATAGTTAGGTTTGTCAAAGACACATAGATAATGTATTTTGTACTTTTTACACAGTAATAAAATTTACATTGATTAATTTATTATAAATCGTTTGTGTTTGTGTAGGTTGTTTTTACAACTTGACTGTGATTTATCTTTGTCTAGAATGTTAAGTATGCATGTTTTTTTTTTATTAATCCAAAACCCACTTTTGCGAAAAAATTTGCCATATGACCCCGTACAATCGTCTTAAATAAAAACCCAAAAAACCCCCAAAAGCAGTGTACATACTAAAGTGGTTAACAATACCAAATTAATTCAAAAAATTTGAAAAAAGTGATCCTTTATACCAAAAAAAAACATGAAAATGCAGACTAGGTTAGGTTGTTTTTATACGTGAGGGATAATGAAAAATGCAAAAATCCCTCACGCCCTATAGACTGGCTTGTGTTTTTCTAAATTTTCAACACCTAAAAGTGTTGGAATCAATGATCCCAGAAATATATAACACTGAAGTATGGGGCAACTTTTACAGCTTTTTAAACCTGCTGTTTTTAAGTATAAAAAGCTGGATTCAAGCATTCAATATCTAAATACAGAGCACAATTTGCTTATTCTAATTATCTTTTCTAACTTCAATTGATGCAATCTGAAGTTCATATTACCACGATAAATGATAATATATCATTTACTAAAACAGGCTTACGATGATAAGATAGAAACAATATTTTGCATTTCCAAGTAAATTCAAATTTATAATTTTAAAATTTTCACCCGTCTGGCTCGAATTAATACCAAAGAAATTTTAAGTCGGTCGTTACATTCATGCAATGGCAACATACTGATTCATATGTTGTGGCACACATGGTTTACGGTAACTCAATTCAATACATTGTATCAAAACTGGTTCAGTCTGTATCTTAATTGAAACGACAATTCATAAATGTTATAATCATCTTCAAAGAAATAGTAAACAGATTTATTAACAAAGCTGACAGACTTGGGATTATGTCTGTGTCTTTTGTTACATAATTCTGAAAGGTTTAAGTGATATGAATATATTACTAAACACCAATTTTGCAAACACTGAAAGCTTTTTGTAATACGTTTGATTTACAAACTGAATATGATCTTCTGTCATTGCCAATCATTTTAAAAGTAAACATACTTTATCCGCATTATTCTTCTTTTTTTCTGTAATCGAAACTTTAATGCACCACATAATGTAACTAAGGTGCTTTTAAGCATTACAATGTTTCAACCAATGTAATATTTCATTTGATTGTGGTTTTTTGGAAAAGCTGTTTATGTGATACTTCTTTAAAACAATCTCAAATTTAGACGATTTTAAATCAAATTATTACCAAGTTTTACATGAATTATAAAGTACCAAGTTTTACATGAATTATAAAGTATAATCAGTAGACAAATGTAGCAAATCAATGTTTGCCGATCATTTATGAGTGTTTTAGTTGCCTTTATCTATACATCTATCTTTCATATTTCTGATTCTATCTTTTTCTCTTGAACCAAAATGTAATTATCTTACAACTAAACTAGTAGTACTAGATCGATCATCATTATTTAATATTCAAACTCGGATTGTTTAAAATAAAAATCATGCGACAGATGCAAAATAATCAACACATAAAACGACACAAATACGTCGTTATATTAAGTAAGACGTAAGAACCTTACAATAAATTAATATATATAATAAGTATTATACATTATTATAATATTTTTTTTATTATCTAAATATAACTGTAATCTCATTGGTCGTCCAAACAGTTGTCCACAAAACTTGTAATAGAATCATATTCACCGGGTGTAGTATCATATTCACTGGCTGAATTGGATTTTCCCAGAAAAAAAAATAGATTGAAACACATAATTATTTAATGACCATTTATCATTACACGTGCTAAATAAAAGATACGTATTGCGTTTTATTCTTTATGGCAAATTTCTCGATTAAAAATATCATTTCTTTACTATTATAGTTAAATGTTACACCGCAATGATCAGTATAAACTTGAATTACTTTCGTATGCGCAGCGTTCGCATAGTTGTTACACGCCTTAAACGTGCGTTTTCCCGGTCTCGGTCCATATGTCATCTGCCGGTAAATAATACATCATATTCAATGGCACACTAGTCAATTATTGTATTATAATGTTTAAAAAAAAGAATTATGGCGAACGGTTTCTCAAAGAAACAAATTTTATTGTTTTTCATACAGAACACATTTATATCAAGATGGCAAGAAACGCTGGAAAATCAAAATCAAAACAAAAATAGAATTTATTTCAATGCGGTATGCATCTGTTAATTGTTAAATCCTTGTCTGTATAAGTTAATAAAACTTTTGTTGAACGTTTTGCTAAGAAATGAAATTTTGAAAAATAACTTGCATCTGCTCTGTAGATAATTTGAGCAATTGACCACCTTTTAATAGCATTGTTTTCACATAATATGTAATTTTAAACAAATATGTAAGCTTACTTTTACTGTAATATTACTATTCATCCAAGATTGCAGTTTTAATTATGAAGAGGCCCGATTTGTCTTGTTTAAAACAATATGAGCTACACCTCCCCCCCCCCACTCCCCCAAAAGAAACATTTTTTGTTCTTTCTGTGCATACAGAATATGTTAACATTAAACTGGCATAAAACGCTAGAAAATCAATAACAATACAAAAAGCAGAACTAATTTTAATGCAGTATGCATCTGTTAATGTTATACGATTGCCTGTTTTACATAATTTCATTCGCAGTTCTATTAAAATCTGTAAATACGAGGGTTGTTCACAAACGGCAAAAGAGCTGCGACTCTACTGTTCACATTTTTTTAATTTACGTACATGGTAATAAAGGCGAAAATTATTGGAACATACCCTCTATATATAGTGAAATCAAAGCACTGAATGTACTGATGGGGAGGCTATGAGAGAATGTTTCAGACTTATAGTTTCTTTTCTTTTTGCTTAAAATATGCTACCAAAATAAAAAGATATGCACATTGCGCTATTTATCCTTACTGTTGTGTTCAACCATTCATATATATGGTTAATGTGGTTGACTATTCAATTTGTTAATATTCCAGAACATTTCATTGAGGTCTACATTCGGACTGTTAATCATGCAAATTTTGAAAAACCTAAACTGTCAATAATAAATGACATTCCAGCAAGTATGACGACTGTTCATTATCAGATAACAATAACATTTTACAACTGACGGTTCCTTATCAAAATATTCTAGGACTGTTCATCATAAATACTTTATGTCATTTTAATATTATTGAATGATAATAACAACTGCAAGTGATGCAACATTTTTATTGAACATAAAATTATACACGTTTAGATGTACCATAATTGAGATCAATAAGATACTGTCTTGTGATGAGGATTAATATTCATGCTCTACGGACAGAAGGTTGTCTTCTCCAGAAGCAAATTTCGAATAAAATCACGTTTCAGAAAATTATTCCCATTTCATTACTGACGGCGTCGGATAATATTAAAGCTAAATATTTCTTGAAAAAATACATATCTGCAAAGCTTATTCAAAACTGAATCAACCTAAGGTGAAAATTGATCAGGAAGTTATATCTTCTTTTTTTACCGCCAACACTCAACCAACTTATGGTAGTTAATCGATAGATTCTAACGTGTATTTTTTAAAACCTCACTAGCTTGAAATATATACTGCGGAAAATCTGTTGTTAACAGGGTGTGCGGTTATTACGTAGGGTTTTCCCTGTCGACCATTTCCCGCAAATAGATGAGAACATCGAAGCCGTCAGTGCTATGAACGGTGTTATAGAAATGGCGTGTTTTTTGGAAGTTTTTGTTGAAACTTCTCCAAATCCCTCCAGAGGCGTGCACGTCGCGGAGAAGGCACACGGAAGGTCATAGTCAAGTCATCATAAGTACCAGAGGTGAATTGTTGACCTGTCGTGACTTACTCTGAGGTTTGGCGCTAATAGATGCCGTTTTTGTTGTCGTCAAGTCAGAAAGTTGATAACCTGACGGTATTGTCGTCTCTCTTACCAACCAAAGAACGAAGAATGGGCTTCCAGGAAGAATCTTCTTGAAAAAGACGTCCGCAGATGCTATAATCTCGGACATATGGTTATTCGCGGCGCCGAGTATAATAAACTTAAAACACACACACTTTTGTTGAAAACAAAACAAAAAAACAACAACACATTTTCTGTAGTAATTTTTCAAGTGTTGTAAAGATGAAAAGAAATCCTTTATGCCGCCGATTATTTTTAGAACACAAACATAAAAGTTCTTTTTTTTTGATTTCAAAATAAACATTATCACTCTTCAGCGCGCGTTAAATTAAAGTTTCACGTTAAGTTATGTTAATAATCCCCGATGCTCGACTGTAAAGTAAAGTTTGTGTATGTAAAATGCGGTTTTTTTTTTTTTTTTTTTGTTTTTTTTTTTTTTTTTTTTTTGTTTTTAATTAAAAGCTTCTTATTCTTTAATATTTTTTATTGTATCTCATAATCTGCTATTGAAAATTTGAATTTTATTACAACATGGACTATCAAATTATGATGGTCATGCCCTAGAATTGAATAAACTTTCTAATTAACACAATACGGGTTCATACTGATCTTTGCGTCTTTCTCTGAAATAATTATTTCCTTTGTTAAAACATATTGACCACAGTATTTCTGTCAATTAACTGTCTCACTTTACTTGCCGATTTTTGTTGTACGGAAACACATGTTTTCTATTTGTGTTTTCTAATCAATTCGAATCTATAATCAGTTTTTAATGGATCCACCCCGGTCTGTAAACGACTACTAGGTTTTTGGTCATGTTTTTACCCCAAATATTTGAATGTTTCTATTGGGATTAAAATGAGCATAGTTAACTTAACAACTGGTTGTATAAATCCCTGACCTGTCTAATTCTAATTATGAGATTAGTGAATATATAAGACTTTCACTACAAATATTCCTAAAACAAAAGAGCACATGTTTAAATTTATTCCTATACAATAAAGATCAGCAGTAGGGATCTGTCAATTGCCAAGATACTTTTATGTAAAAAGTTTGATTAATGAATTTGTAAGATGAAAATATAAGTATGCTTTTTTATTTTGCTAATGTAAAAATGATAATATTGTGCTGAATTTTGTGGAGGGTTCCTAGGGTTTTGTAGTTTAATAGTTTTTTTTTCGCGATAATGGTTCAGGAATATAATGTTTTCAAACTATATGTTCATCACCATCAGTGAATTTTTAGTAAAATGTACGCAAAATATTTACTAACAGCTATATGATATAGCGGTTTATGAGGTTCCGCGTACAGGCCTTCTGGGGTGTTCTATAAGTTAGTTTTCCTTAGTTATCCACGCAAGCATGATCCATGTCTCTGATGTAAGCGACAGTTTAACAATTATTTGTCTTTAAAAAATATTAAGACTATTAATGGTTTATAACAACAAAGAACATGGCATGATATTGAGATACGGTGTTGCAACGTTCTAGTTAATGACCCGTCATAAAACAGTTGGTCGCTGCGTAGTAATTGGAAAATTGTTATCAAAATATAAAGAATATTTGCCCACTAATTAAGCTTTACTTATTAAATTTTTCATTTATTGCTTTTTATGAAAGTTATTTTTTGAAAGGTTTTCATACCAGAACTAATTTATACGAACGTAAGTAGGGCCTAAACCGCTGATTAACCGCGGCAGTATGACGTCACGGAAGTAGTGATGTTAAACAGAAAATCAAGAATTTTCAGGAGAATATTAATCTTTACAAATTGCAGATATAATTAAAGAATGAAAATATTTTAAAATTTGTAAGATGTCTGTGATGAGTGATGAGTCAGCTTAGAAAAAAATCAAGTAGCTATTTTTTGGACCTGATATCGCGGCAGTAGATTGACGGGACGGTTATAACATTGGGTCGGATTAGCCTCCCAAAAAACAATACAAATGTTAACAGAAAAGTATGATGCAAAGCATCAAAGGCCCGCGCCAAAAAGAAATTTGAATTCAAAGGTTTTGCAACCCTATAGCTTAACCAAAAAGATGTGTACTTTATAGCTACCATTATATGTTACCTGGAGCGGGCTAGGCCCAGTTTAATTGAAACTTAACCAAAACGGATAGGACTCTGTTCGTTTTCCAACAGATGCAAACCAATTTATACGTTAATTAACCAATCTTATAAGAACTCATGCGTATAAGAAAAATTTCCTTCAGAATTTATTTTACCCAATTACAAAGGATAATGAAGTTCATCAGCATTAATACAGGCACAAATTATCGACCTGGGAGAAAAATATGCAGCCATATTGATAAAGAAACCTGTGTCATCCTTAAAAATGTCAAAAACAAGAAAAAAATGTATAAACCGACCCCCTGTAAAATTTACGATTAACTATAATACTTAACATGATTTACATTTTTTTTGGTTTTTGACACTTTTCAAGATAAACACAAGATTTTTTGATCGATCTTGTCATATTTTTCTTTCCCAGGGTCATGAATACTTCGTGCCTGTGCCATATAATAGAAACGGCTTTATTGCTTTAGGGTGCAGACCATGGTCATTGACATATATTAGACATCAAAGAGGGACCTAAAATGAACATCAGGGGGACAACCATAAAGGTAACTCAGCGAGGCCAGTAGTAGTATACCAGCCCATATCCACCAGCTGCTGTCTCATCAGGAGATGAAGACTAAACCTGCTAAGAATGTCATTAGCATAGGCCCAGATGCGTGTAAAGATTTCATGAAGAAGAAAAAAAAGAACTTTTATGTAGTATAGTGTGTCAACTGTAATTCAAATGCCCTATTGAGATCTAAAAATCATCGCAATACTTGGCCTTTTGTCCATTTCAAATTTAAATGCAAATCATGTTAAATGAATCGAAACATGTGTCAGTTGACAAAAAAAACACTCTCGAAACCCCTGACTGAAACTGCCTGACCATGACTCGAACCAATGACTTTTGAGACCAACTGAGCTATCCGGCCGGCTACAACATTGTCTCTTTAAAATGAAACCAAGTTCTAAACCCACAAATGATTTCCCACTAATTGATTGTTCCTGAATTTCTGATTTTTTCAAGACATAAGTGAAATTAAAAATCCATGGCTATATAGTCACAGGATGAAGAAAACTTTCAGCTTGACCAGAAAACTACGAACCTCCATGCGACCCAACAGTTATGTTTGTTTGTTTATTTTCGCCTTTTCTAACAGGTTATTTCAGCCCATATTAGCGGGTCAGTTTCCTCCCCAACCATCGTTACCTGGAGAGTTACACCAGTACTAGACTACCTTCCTCCATGCTAAACTACCAAAGCATCTCCCGTGGATCGAACCCACGCCAGAGAGGTAAGTGGATTAGAAGTCATCGACTCTAACCCCTCGACCACGGAGGCAGTTAACAGAATAATGTATCGTTGCTGTAGCGATTGAGCTATATGGCCGCGTACACATTTTCACCCCTAAATAGTGAACAGTTCTAAACCGTGACAGATACTTTTAGATTTTTAAATTAACATATAATTAATTCTTAATTTATAAATAAGAAAAAAATGGATATAATGTGTATTTCTGTATTTAAAGACTTACAAGTATGACTGATGAAAGACTGCAATTTAAATTTATAAAATGAAATACAGTATTGATCAGTCTACAGGTTAATAGTATTAACATTGCACCATGTTTTGTATGGAAATTCCATAATGCTTGTAGAAGAAAACATATAATGTACATGATATTGTTATTATAAAAGC
Source organism: Ruditapes philippinarum (assembly GCF_026571515.1). NCBI lineage: Eukaryota > Metazoa > Mollusca > Bivalvia > Venerida > Veneridae > Ruditapes > Ruditapes philippinarum. The sequence continues at coordinate 17,475 of NW_026865530.1, read as the reverse complement.
TTAAAAAAATCTAAATAGTCTATATCATAGTAGTAAAGATGAGTTTGTGTGAGTGGTCTTAAACATTAAATGCATATCTCTTACCCCGTAAAATATGCCTCTAATAACCTTCCAGTTAGACTGTTACTATATAATAATGCATTAGATATATATATCATAGTGCTTAAAATGAGCATATATGTATGCTGTTATTATTCTACCTTCATTTTACAAAAGGTTTATTTTATAAACCAATTTAATACAAACAATAGAAAAACCATTAATTAGTTTCACATTACTTGGAATAGAATAGCGAATAACTAGGTATTCCTTGCAATGCCTGTGGTATGTACTAACTGAACAAACTAGAAAAAATCCTGGCGTTAAGCGGTATATAAAGCCAGTAAAAAATCTATCAATTTTCAGCGCTCAGCCCCTATGCTTTTGATGATTTACAACTGTGGTAAATTTATACAAAATAGTAGTAATACCCTAAAGAATAGAACAAGAAAGAGAAATATTTATTAAACAAGGTTACTTCCCCTTAAAAAAAGAGAAAACCTGCAAACCCAAAAGAACACCGCTAAACAGCAAATTATGAAATGTTGCAGGCTCAAGTTTTATTAAGCCATGCAAATTAATGGTAAAGTATTCATAAAAAAATAGAATGGCCATGTGACAGCAAGTAATTGCAGAAAATCGGATAGCTTTCAACATCCGAATACTGGTTACACTTTGTAAAAAACAACCATTCTGTGCAACAGATAAACGTAATGATTATATAAAAATTAATAGGATAATCGTTTACAACAGTTCATTACCTATCCTAATACTCACTTTGCAGGTGAACTTTTTCTTGTAGGAAAATTTTGAAAAGATATAAATGAATGAATGAATGGATTACGGCATCAATGTAGACCACAACGATATTCGAAATCCGGGTTTTTAGTTATTGTCAATAAAAACTATGGGACAAGCTGTTAAACTGAGCCTGTTATTTTCGTGAAATAATATCACAATGCACATGCTTTTTACATAAAGTTATTTAATACAAATATAACAACATATTTGTTTACTTGATTTTATTAACACAACATGACATTAACTGCTAATAATAACAGCTCCTTCCATAGGCCAAAATAAAAAGCATTCCATAAGAGACGACGCCGCTCACCGGCGTCGCCAACAAATACACTTATGTGAAAATTACAAATGACAAGGGGTTCGTAACCAGGCCAACAATACAATTAATGACGTTCGTGACGTCGCAAAATAAAAACAAAATGTACCTTATTCTTTCTAAAGAATAATCTAACGGGTGCTCTAAATCTCTCAATCATCAACAATAATCAGGTCTTCTTTTAAGGAGATGAAATGAGAAAGAAAGCGGTCACATTTTAGCTCTAGTCTCCGACGATATAGCTCTTAAATCGGTCACTCGAGTTTTTTTAGTGACATGGGCACTAAAAAGACAAGGACTTGTAATGTAAATATATTTTTAAAAAACCCCATTAATTGTATTGATTTACAATGTACACATATCATCATATGATCTTAAAATAATATAATTGTGTACAGCGAAAAAGAAAAATGAAACAATTAGTCTTTTATACTGACTACAGGGTATCATGTAGAGAAATAAATCGGGACCTATTAATTATCATTATTAAGTTTAAATAAACTCAAATTAAACTAAATGAAATAGTATTCAATACACATATTTTATATTCATTTTTTTTGGGTAAGAATTGAACGGTAAGACCCCATGGTGCCATCAAACATGGCGAACAATTCGCAAACTGTTTACCGTAAGTTCTTTTGTAGTAGCGCTTTTGCAATTGATGTTACAAAAGTTCCATTATCCTTTGCCCTTTTCTGTCTGCCGTCTTTGAATTTCTTTCGCCAGCTGGAAAACGAGTGTTCTGCTTGCCGATTACTTGCCGTTTGGAAATTAAATCATTTCGTTTGAAGAGACCTGTTGACAAAATATAACAAAATTACATGTTTTCAATGGGCGTCATGTTTCTACATTTGACGCTGTTTCAAACTTGATTATTTAGACTTTGTGATCTGAATGATGTCAAATTTGGACATAATGTCACTTAATTATAATGAAATGTGTTGGTTGAATATATGGATAAATGAGGACAAATTATGAATATGCTTGATTTACATTTTAGTGCTTCACCGGGTGTTTGTTACTATGGTTATTTAATATTACAGAGAATACGCATTTAGCACAATATTACAATAAAATTATGCTTAAACTGTAGGCAACATCTTACGATCGCCGTACTTAAAGGAATATGAAAACGCACGACTCTTAGTATATAATCGAGGTAAAATGATATGCAAAATTGTTTAAACACTTCTGGAAATAGCTTACAATGTATCAAGCTAAAAATATCTTGTATTCAGCCGACTTGTAAAAGTTAACAATATTCACGTTCATAAAGCAATATTAAGAAATACTATAAAATTAAATCCATAGTTTCATCCATACGAATACAGCAAAATAGACAAGGTGATAAAAAATAACATTTTATACATTTACATTTAAACCTTGTCTTCTGCAAATCTTAGTAATATTTAGAGAATCGGAAAGCGTTTGAAATGCTATGTATTTTATAAAGCAGATATTATCGATAGAAACAGAGAGATAAATAAACGTTGTTTTTTTTCAAAGTTTTCAGTGTCCCGGAAAATGTGTTTCTGTTTTTCAGGTCTTTATTATGAATACATCTGTGGATATTTTAACCATCATCATGTATGAATGTGAATAGTGTTTAAGCCGATGCTAAGGTTGCACTTCCCATTACCGTCAATTAACAGCTTTAATCATACCGAGCTTGCAACATTTTCAAATTTGTTGTTTTCAGCGTTCTTAAGGGAATCTTTTTTTTCTAATTTACTGAATCATTGTTGTTTTCTTTTTTTTTCTATAATAAAGGAATTTATTATACATTAACAATCAGATAGTGTCTAAGTTAGTTTAATAACAATGTTTCAAAAAGATTGAATGCCACCGACTTAACATTATCTCATATAATTTGACAGCGTAATTGAAACTTTTAGAAAAATAGCAGTTTCAATAATAAAAGATAACATAATCACAGTGAGTTTATTGTGGAAGCAGATTTCGCAAAATAATTTGAAAAAAAACAACAAAAAAACATTTTAGACAACTTTTATTAAATGATAAAATAGTTATTTCACTACGCTATCTTTTTTGTTGTAGTTGTTGTTTGTTTTTTGTTGTTTTTTTTTTTTTCATTTTCAATTTTTTATGTGACTGAATTGTTTTCATTTTTCAATACAATATCAACTTATAGGATTTTTTTTTGGGTTAAATTTTGTTTTTTTGCCAAAAAGTATAGTTGCTTTGTAATATTTACTCCCTAGGGAATAAATTTTTTGGTGAATACGAAAAAAGTATAATAGGTCCAATTACAAACATTTAAAGCACGATAAAATTAGCTTTTAAAGTATGAAAAGTTCGAACAAAAGATTGTTTGCTAACATTAGATTAATAAAGCTATACGTATTGCAATAATGAAGTCCCTTATGTCCCTAAAGACATTCTTATGGGTGCAATATTTATACTTATTTTATTTTCTTAGATCTGATGTCGATATTAAGCTAAAAAGTAAAAACAAATCTAAAATAAACAGATACCTCAAGACGTCCCTGTTATGCAATTTAAACACTGCAACAACAGAATAATGACATCTTAACTGAAATTCACAGATATATTCATAAAATGTTCAACTCATTCACAGTTACATCATAGCAGAGCTGACATATCTGATATAATGCCTGACTTCGGTTACAACAGTATGACAGGGTAAGTGTTAAAACTTAAAAATATATGCCTGTATGATCAGGTTGCATAATGGCAGAAACACCAGAAATATTAAATTAGTAAAACTGTACGTATTACACTAATAAAGTCTCTAATGTTCCGAAAGACATTCTTACGAGTGCAATATTTATACTTATTTTACCTTCTTAGTTCCAACTAAGTTCTGGTGTCGATATTAAGCTAAAGAGTTAAAAAAAAATTAAAATATTCTGATACTTCAAGACGTCCCTGTTATGCAACTTAAACACTGCAACAACAAAATAATGACATCTTAACTGAAATTCACTGATATATTCATAAAATGTTCAACTCATTCACAGTTACATCATAGCAGAGCTGATAATACCTGATATAATGCCTAACTTTGGTTACAACAGTATGACAGGGTAAGTGTTAAATATATATGCCTGTATGATCAGGTTGCATAAATGGCACAAAAACCGGAATAACCTTTAAGTTAACTTAATTTATAGATTTAAACAGAAACTGCCAGTTTCATCAATATAAAATACAGAATAATGATAAATAGTGTACAGAACAGAACAGAACATAATCTTTATTTGAGAGGCACATATTACAAGGTGACATTTTGTAATTACATGTTGTTACAATATTATATATAATACATGTAATATATATATATATATATATATAGTATATATATATATATATATATCATTATTAAATGTAACGTACATGTAATGTAATGATCCGCTTTTAATTACCACCTGTTTTATGTTTCATATTATACATGTGTGAAATAAAATGCAATGTTTAGTATCATTATTAGCTCGTTTGAAAACAAAACATTCCAATGCGAAAATAATTGCTTGTGGTAAAGCTGTAACTACAAATGTGATCATAATTTATTTTAATATCCAGCTGCTTTTAAAGTACGGAATTTACAGAAGTGATTATCAAATAATGATAAAATACAGGATATATATTTTATGGAATTTGTTTAGATATTTTATAAGGTAAAACAATGATAATAAAGCCTTAAGCTTTGGGTTTTTTTTAAAGAATCCAATATAAAATTGATGTTTTTAATTACTATTTCTAAACATTAGGTAAAATTAAACGAACGTAATAATTTTAAAAAATGAGCCTAATTTCGCAGTAGATACTTGCTGAGATCAAACTTTAATTGCATCATATTTACATAATGTAAATTCTCTTTAAAAATGAATAGGTATGGCTTATTTAAGTTAATGCCATTGTGTTATGTTCAAAATAGTTATGTATACGTAGAACCGACAATAATGCTCTTTTTGTTGCATGACCGAAGCGAAGTGCAGAATTAGTTGTTCTATTCAAATAATAGCTATAAAGCCGTTAATCTCATCGTGCTTTACTTTACACCTTTCATGTCATATATCCGATAGATATAAAACACCTATTGAACAAATAAGCTTAAAACAAACAGCTTGCATATAAATGTTTAAGAATAGAATTAAATTGTTTTGAACGAAAATATTACAATTCATTAACATGTGTCAAATATATTAAATATTTTTATAAACGGGTGCTAGACTGAACCTCAATTGTACACAGTAACTTGTTTATGAAAGTATTATTCACCTTTATTTCGATGCTAACTTCTTTTTCGCATTGAATGGGAAAATGCACAACTTCAACGATGAGAGTTTACAGTGATGACAATGGAATTTGAAATAAAACATTCGTCTAGACATGATGATCAGTTTTGAGTATTCGTTATGATCACCCCCTTGACAACAATACATTTTCTCAAGAATACTTCTCTGAATGTGACAACGTCTTATTTTAAGAGAAATTCAATTTAAACAATTACTTCGTATAGACGTGTTTTCACGCATTTTCACCCCCGCCCCCTTTCAGGCCTCAAATAGTGAAAAAATGCCCTATTAGATCCCAAATACTTGTTTTCGTTTGAGAAATGGTGTTAAAATAATGATCACTTTTTCGGCACCATACCCTATCAAATAGGTACATCAAGGAGGTGCCAGAGGGTGGTGTGCCCTTACTGCTTGGAGTTTGAAGGGGTCGCCAGACATCCTCATCTCTAAAAATGTTCTGGACTTGTGAGAGGCTTAACATGGCCTCAGGTCGACCTTAAGGTAACGTGTCACCAATGCTGAAACGCCTTTGACTCTAGTTGCAGCACTTTAAATCAGCTTTGATGGAATCTATCTAATTAAATAAAAATATTTTATTTATTAACTTTAATTAAATTCATACATTTATAGAGAGATGCAAATGAAAATGTTTAAGTAATAACAGAGACAATTTTCACATAACTATAAAAAGTTCTGGTAACCCTTGAAGAGGAAAAGCAATGTGCATTTTTGTGCATAATAATATAGGCTGTTATAACTGTGTTTAAAGTATTTTTGTTGCGTTTTTATGCGGCAAATATTGTAGATGTCGTTACTTAAACAAAAACTAATCTTAATGCAGCCAGCATCTGTCAATATGAAATGAAAAAAAGGAAAAACAACAGTTAAACAAGTGTATAAAGCTAATTCAATGTCTAAATACATTGATTGAGAATAGGCGCGTGAGCTATCTTTAGATGTACTTAAAATATATTGTAAGGAAGGAATATATTGTTTCTTGTACGTTCGAAAACAATGATAATATTATGTTGGTCTGATCATAAGAATATCAAACATAGAATCTACATGATTATAATGCAAAAAGCAATGTTAAAAAAACATATGAGTGACGCAATTAACAGCTTTTGGCTTGGTCGATATTTCATTCAAAAGATTTATTATTTTATTCAATATCTGAAGTAATAATTGCTTTATATTCAAACTATAAAACATATAAAACGTGATCATATAAACCCATTGGAGACCGAATGTCTATCAACAATTAGATTTATTTGAAAAGCGTGAGAGCAAGATAACGTGTGCGTGATTTGCAACGATATACCTATCAGTAGAAAATTGTTTATCAAAAGGATCTTTTGAGTAAAGTATAAACATTTGGTGCATGATGGTAAGTTGTAGATTCAACAGTTGTTTTCTCTTCTTAAATTATAATTAAACATATAAGAATCATAATAAAGTTTAGTTTTATGTTTTAAGCTTTTATCAATAATAATGAGAATTGTCTTTGTAAAACATCCCTTGACAGAAAAATATTGATATTAAGAAAAAAGTATCAGTGATGAAGAGCTAGTCTTAACACTAATTGCTACTAGTTTTAAGACTTTATTATTCAAATCATAAAACAGTCAATTGACGCATATAAATTTAGAAGTACTTTTTAAAAGGGTGTTAACTGATTATTATCATTTTTAAAAGCATGCTATTACCTAGGAACAAATTAATTTTTTTAAAGAAAGATTTTCAGCTGAAATATATCATTATACTACCACAGTATAAAGTTAGTTTTGAAAGTTGCATTTTGTACAGATTCTTTTGATTTGTTGTTATTTTTATGGTCTTGTTTGTTACGTTTGCATTTTTATGGCTTAAATAGAAATACGTTTGCGAAGAGTCGCCATATGACCTGAACACTGTCAGATGAACTAAACCTCAAAACCTGGCAACAGATTAAAAAATACAAAAATTTCCATTATGTCAAATGTAATTCAAAGACATCCAATATTTTAATCAATAGATCATTTGTTTATTTTAAGTTATTTTAATTGCAATTTATATAACCTAAAGTTCATTTTGCCGCAATAGACATTACCAAAACAATCAAGTTTACTATGTTAACAATGAAATAATACTTTGCGTTTCCATGTAATTTCAAATAAATAATTTCAAATTGTTATCCCTCTAGCCCGAATAAGTACAAAATTCACAGTACATAGTTGAAACATTCAGTCAGTTGATACAGTCGTGCATTGACAAAATCCTAATTGATATGTTGCCTCACTGTGGTACACATAATTTACGGAAACGCCTACAACCTACGCTGAAACAATAAACTAGGAATGGTTAAACCTCGATAATGATAAATGCAGATATTTATGATTACATCTCAATATTGTTAATTTATTATCTCAACATGTGTTATATAGTTTATGCAAGCATGGTCTGTGGAAAATCAAATTTATATGAAATATACTCCGGTTTAAGTTGTACGTAAAACTTCCCATCAACCACTAAAGATATGAGATTTTAACTGCACATACTTACATGAGATCCTAACAGAATATCAAAACCCAAGGCCCGTGATTCTAAGGTGGACTTTGACATTATTTAAGTGTTTTAAAGCATATAAAAGATATTTCGCTTACATAAGAACGATTACTTTGTCGTTTTTGTTTTGTTGTTCTTTTTTCGCTCGCTGAGTAAATAAATATACGACATGGCATAAATCAGCAACCATAGTTTCGTTCGTTTATACGGCATAAGATGCAAAGTATTTAATCAAATCAGAATTCAAAAAAATATATGTGCATGCATAATTATTATTATATTTAAAATTCATTTTCCCTATATTCTAAAAAATAATATAAGCATGATATTTGAGACAAATGCGCTTTCAATGTAAATGTAACTTTTTAATGGTATTAATAAGTTTTCCAACCGGTTCTTCAATACTTTAATACTTCAATACTGTGACATTAAAGACATAATGTAAAAAAGGATAGAGCATACGTATTGTTTAACATTAAATATGAAATAGAAATCGCTAATAGTATTTTGTCTGACATTTAATCAATCCAAGTGGCATAAAACTATGAAATGATTGAAAGCCCCCTTCGTATTGAGTAATTTTATAATGAGGAAAAGCCTTCTTTCTTAGAAAGGAAGAACTCAATTTTAAAGATGATTGAAATGGTAAGGGCTAAGTTATAGAAAGCAAATTACCATTTCCGCCACAAAATTCTCAATTGCTGAAATTCACATGCCGGTTATAGTTTTTGCGGATGCACTTTTTTATCGTGAAGGCCACCTTTAATGATCATACTATTACAAAGAATGTATCCTTATGAGAAATGTTTGATTGTTTTAATCATTTGTTGAATCATGCAACCATACTTTAAAATTAAACAAAAAACATAGTTGCAGGATTGTTGTTTAAAATGATTTTGGCTAGAAAAATAACTCATGAAAAAGTATGTTGAATATAAAATGTTCAAATAAAAGCAATAAAAGACTCTACGCGCAACATTCGTTGTGAAGCAATTTAAGTCAGAGAAGATTAATTGTAATGGCGCTAAATTAAATTGTTCCGGCTCTCCATTGATTCAGCATCAATCCTTACTGATTTTATTTGCCTTAATCTTGATTGATTTGACACTTTTATGAACGCTCTCGGAAATAGAAATTTGAAAATAATGCATTCTATTATGATAAAAAACATTTGTTATCCTTAAACCTGGAACTGCGCATCTACAAGAAACGTAGCGATTATTCAAGATAAATGTAGATGTGAGGAACATTATCTTTCTTCTTTTTAAAGTGTTCATAATTTGAGGTCAATCATATAATTTTGTCACGTTTCTAGCTTTCAAATAGCCTAGACGTTTAATATATTATGACAAGGCACACATTTAAGTTTGATTGCATCCAGATTTATTGAAACAGCTTAAATTTGAGCAATCGCTGAACCAATACTCATGCTTGGAGCAGATAACGAAATGATATCTGCCTGAAAAAGGATATTTTTATAACATTGTCAGCACAGGCACAGGAGTATCTTGAAATGTCAACTACCATTTTTAGTTTCAATGTTTAAATTTGTGTCAATATAATTATTTTTTCAATGAAATTAATAAAGGTTATCGTTATCAGCAAGAGAACAGCATTTCTCAAAATCAAGCTTTTTATTGTTATAAACATAGACATTAGTTAAAATTGAACGGGTGGTTTACAAACGAGGGCACAAAAACATAACTACAAAAAATTACTTCGCAAACATACAAATTGCACACACATAGTGCAATATATGTTACACATTCGGTAAAACGGCTTATATCATATATTAGGAAACTAACACATTCATCTGTCGGAACTCGATTCATGTAATAAATACTTCTATATTCCCTCTTTGTTACTGAAGCAGCAGTAGTAGAATTATGTTGCATAATAATCACGGACAAGGAAGCAAACGTTTGTATGAAATGTTATTTAAGTAACTATTACACAATGCATGCCTTCTTACTGTTACACTTCATTTACTGCTTGCATTTTCATTACACTTGCTGATAATGCTACATTGCTTGCTTGAAGTTACAACTTCCTGTTAAGACCAAGGTGCATGTATCATATTTGCATATGACACTGTGACACTGTTTTGTTGTGTAATGGTACATTTCATGATATATGTACATTGGTTCATTTAGGCATGCATTTGAGAAAAATCACGACATTGTCAACTAATATTGAACATATTATTACTAAGCAATAGAAGTAAGCATAATATCATTGGAACATTTCAAGCCACATTTCAACAACAGTCTAACAAAGGAGAGCGCATTTAAATGGCAATATTGTGATTTCGTGGGCTAAAGCTAAGATTTATTTGGCATAGGACATACTCTAGTAAACAAAATGGCACTGCCCGGTAGCAATTTTGAATATATAAAAAATGGCTGTTAAAATATTATTGCAAAAACTTCTTACAAGTGGTATTCCTGAATCTTAGATATTTGACATATTTTACTTAGATATTAAGCAACAACATGTTGTCCTCATTCAAAGATATACAGGGATAATTAAAGCCCCAAAATTCAATAACCCCCATATTGCATTATAGATACCTTTATAGGGAGACATATTCAAATTATTTTTGTGTGGAACAACACTGTCCGATGCTTATATATATTTGAATCTAGTGGGCCACTACAATTGTTATATAAATCATATCCCTGAGTTAAAAATGGACTTTAAAACATCTCAGGGTGTTTCAAAATTTTCTAATTACATCATCATTATGTTCGAAGCCGGTTTGCGAAATCATTCATTCACCATTACTGGAATTTGAATTAATTTTGATATATATTCGCATCTATTTAAACAATTAAACTGCATTAAATGGTTTTAAAGAAAATGTAATATGTTTATGGATACTCAGAAAATATTTTGTTAATATGCTCTGAGGATAATGATGTAAGAAACTTAAACATTTCACAAATTTCTTAAAGAGAAGAAAACAACAAAGGGCGTCATGAGCATATTTATTATTAACGAAATAATTTTTTCAAAAAAATGTGTTTCAAATTATTGTGCATATTTATATATACGACAGCAATTATTTTAAAATATGACAGCATATGACATACGGTTTCTGTTTCATATACGATCTTCACTCCTTAGAAAGGATTAAATTGGGAAAAAATAAAAAAACACTATAAAATGTAATTATTTACTAATATCTATTCTGCCTTGCCTGTATTAGTAATCAGTTTGAGAAAAAATACATCCGTCAGTTACTTTACCAGTCTCTTACAAAGTTTTGATACAGCTGCGCATTAATACAATCATATAAATATAATTTTAAAAAAATATGAAAAAAACACAAGACCATTAAGGTAGGGGGCTTTCATGAACGCAACCTCCACACGACCCAGCAACACAAGACCACCGGCACAAGCAACCTACACATGAAACGTCGTTATATGTATAATAAAAATAAGATAACAAAACATAACGAACCAAAATAAAACATATTACTTTAGAAACAAAATACTGAAAATACGCTTTAAAATGAATAAATCATATTGAAGTATATTCCTTTTCTCATATCGAATTCATATAGTTTCAAAAATCTAGAATCACATTGAATATTAAAAGCAACATAATTAGTTTTGCCGTTTAGTTAGTTTGAAGTTAGATGCTTGACAAAAAATTAACCTTACTGATGTACACTGAACATACAGAGCTGCAAATAAAATGATGAAAAACAGACACGGTATATAAACACGCATTCTTCATTAAAATTAATTCGTTTTGTTATTGATTTTGCAGCGGTTGATATGTTGATATTAAAACCTTAAAATGCAGCAAAATCATTGTTTTGATCCTTTGTAAACTGTAGAATGCAGCGAACAATCATGAAATAAAACTGGCAAATTTATTGTTATGTTATAAACAGTCGGTGCAATGTTTCTTTAAAGAAAATGTGTTCTTTAAAATATTGACAACAGATAAGGTATAAGATGCCCTTAAGAACTTCCTTTCTTGAGAGTATTCATTTTCAGTGAGGATATAGAGTTTCATCGGGTATAGGTTCAAGCTCTTATTTCCTTTTATTCCTTTTATTTATTTTTTTGGTTTTTTTTATTCACTATGTATGGTCAGATTAAAGTGGGTTTTTTGTGTTGTTTTTTTTTAAAAAAAACATTAATTAAGAAACATTTGCGAATTTAAAGGTGTTTCTTAGTGATAAATGAGTAAAAAAGTAGTTTTTCTAATTAAAATGTTTTTATTAATTTTCCGAATCTAGATGTTAAACATCGCTTTTTAATACATATTCAAAAATGTTCGAAATTGCATCTAGATAATTTAGATAATTATTATATAAAGATATAAGAATGTCCCACTGAAAGATGACAAATATTACCGCTTTTCTGATCCCTCTCGATTTCATTTTTATCAAATTTGACACATACCTGTTTCAGTTACTAGTTGTTGTTCTATATAACTGATACCAAATGTTAATTTAATCGTCAATATTTCTCACACAAAATGGTAAACTTTTGGTATATTTGTATAAAAAAGTTAAATAATTTAAAGATTAAAATGGCATTTAAAACATTGTCGATTCTCTCAAGTATCTTAAAATAAGATGAATGTTACATTTGTAATTTCCGCCAACGATTCCGTAACAAAGCTTTCTTTGAATAAATTCTCGAAAATTCTCACAAAACTTAAAAACATTAAAAGCATTGTTTTTGAAAGATTGTTTGCTTTGTAAATTCAGATTACATCGCAGTTATAAGAAATCAAACCGAGCCTGCAACATTTTCAATTTTGCCGTGTTGGGCTTTCTTTAGGGATTCTTATTTCACTCTATTTTACTGTAATAGTCAAGTAGTAAACATATGGTGATATTTACTGCAAAGTCTGTAATAAATCGCACATGACATATATTAAATAATTACACAAATCTTGAATGTTTTTACTTTACAGGCAGATAGATAGAAGTAGAAGTAGTATAGTGAAAAAATTCATATCTCTGCCGTGCCTTATTTTGGAGTTATAGCCATTTTTTTACACTTTGAACTTTGTCCAGGACATAGCTCTAAAACTATAAAAGGTATCAACAAGAAACTTTATAAGTAGATAGATTACATTAAAAAGACGTGCAGTGCAAAAATTCATAACTCTGCCTTGCCTAATTTTGGAGTTATAGCCCTTTGTTCATTTTTTTAACTTTGAACTTTGTCCGGGACATAGCTCTAATACCATAAGAGGTATCAACAAGAAACATAACTCGGCCTTCCTTAATTTTGGAATTATTGCCCTTTGTTCGTGTTTACACTTTGAACATTATCCAGGACATAGCACTAAAAGTGAAAGAGATATGAACAAAACACTTTGTAGGTAGATATATCTCATTGGGTAGATGTGTAGTGCAAAAGAAGCATAACTCTGCCTTGCTTAATTTTGGAGTTATTGACCTTTGTTCACTTTAACAGTTTTAACTTTGTCCAGGACATAACTCTGACAATATAAGGGACATGAACAAGAAACTTTGTAGATAGATAGATCACATTAGGTAGATGAGCAATGCAAAAGAACCGTAACTCTGTCTTGCCTAATTTTTGGAGTTATTGACTTTTGTTTATTTTTTCACTTTTAACTTTGTCCGGGACATAACACTGAAACTATAAGAGATATTAATATAAAACTAAGTAGGTAGATAGATGTACTTGTCGGTGTCCAAAACCTATTCGGGGAGCATAACCCGCTTCAAACCGGCTCTTGTTCTATTTTATAATTAATAAATAAATGATGTGTATTGCATATATATATAAATTGATAATTATTGAATAATGTTTGTAAAGACTGACTTTTTAATTAAAACAGGGAAAAAAGGAAAGAATATTCCCTCTGTATTTTGTTCTTGTTTGTTTTATAATCACACGCTCCATCACCTTTTTCATCTTTTTTATCATATGTACAAAATACTTTCAAAACATGCATTAAAGTAAATAGCTGACTGCTAAACTTTTATATTATAAGAGTAACTTCAAGATAAAATATATAGATTTTGAAAAAACGTTAAACCAAGTTGGGAATTGAAGTAATTATCTTCGGACTATGGTGGCTAATTTGTGCCATGTCGTATTTTCGCTCTGATATTTTTTGATGGGCGCCAGGCGGAAACACGAAAAAACGACATTGTTGTTACTTGGTTATTTTGTCGTACTTTAATGTTTTCGACTGGTGCACCGCAAGGCGAAAGTACGACAAAATGGTCAAATAATCGTGTTTTCGTGATTATACGTATGTGCAGCCCTGCGTCGCAAAAGACAAAAAAAGCAGGAAATTACTAGAAAGTGATAACATTGTGGTGTTAACGTGTTTTCACCTGACGCCCTGCGGAACGAAAATATGACATGGCATAAATCAGCCACATACCGGACAGTTTACGCCAAATATTTAAAGCCAAGGACTTAAAACAAATTGCATCTTACTGCTGAAGGTACATTGTCGAAAACAGCTTTTGAATCGTTCATGTGAATTAGATAAAACGATAACTAATCAGTAGTTCTTATCAAGCCCACACTAGTGCCTAAAATAATGCAAGAATGATTATCTGAGGTTTGCCTATACCAATAAATTTCGAACAAAAAAAATAGAAAAAATAAGAATTCCTAAAGAAAGCCCAAAACAAAGGTCACCTGATGTCAAAACAGTTCCATTGTGACCCAACATCCTGACATTTTATGGCTGTACAATACTAAATGTCTAATTTGAAAATAATTATCTGGCATACAACATCAATTAAGATGTTCATTTTATTTTGCTTATATGTAGCATTTTAATAAAGTTTTTTCCATTCCAACAAAAGATACACATGTAACCCAGTTGTTCAAATCAATTATTTTTTATCATTTCATATTGGCACAATATAAAAATAGATAAAAGATGTTAAGATTTTTTTTAAAAATATTAAACAATCTTACTATTTTAACTGTATTGTTAATATTAAAACATAAATACAATTCGCTCATTGATCTTTGAATAATTATTTAAAAAGTGTGCAATCAAACATCACAAATTCATATTTCATGAAATGAAACATTCAGTCGTGAAATTGTGTCACCAACAATTCACACTAACAACTTAATTAAAACAAAATAAAATGATAAGTTATCTTGATAATTATACTTGTAGATATCTATGATTAAATCTCAATGTGGTACATTTATAGCCTCAACATGTGCAAAATAGTTATACCGGCAGATAAAGAATAAATACTAATAAGTTTCTGGAAAAAACAATTAATAGTAAGATCTTATCATATTTGCTCCAAAAAGTGTAATGTTTTATCTAGATGTTTGTACTGGTCTTGTGCTTGTATTGAAAGAAACATGCTTCTAATTATTTTCGTATAGTCATATTTGTTTAACAGAGCTCTGCAATTGTTATGATTTTGTAATTTGTAACAGGCCCTAATTGTCTTAATACATTTCAAATACTTAAAAGTTTCAATCACATTTATCAATTCTACTGGTGCAGAAACAGTAACGTAACATTATTTGACTAAGCCAACAAAGAATAGCTTTGTATCATTAAAAAGTAAAAAGCTTTTATTATTTGTGTCTTCTAATACTTCCAAAAAGTATCTCATTGTTGATTTAATTGAACCATCTGTTAAATCTGATGCTGTTTTGCAATAAGTACAGTTATAGCGGTATAGTTTTTTGTATGTTTTCAAAACATTACTACATAATTGACAAATTATTTCACTTTCATATCATGTGATAATTGCCTAACATGTTTTAAAGCCTATAAGTTCCCTTTCTTTATGAAGACAAAAATGTTTGTTTCTAAGACATAATGTGCCTTTTAAAAAATGTATATATGAAGTACATGAATACTCTATGATGCAAAGTTTCCATTATCTTGATAAATAATCATGTTGATAGCATTTTGTATTAAACGTGCGAATAAAATGAAACGAATTTTATCCAGATGTTATTGGTTAATATTATTATTTATCGTATAAATGCTCATACAAAATCACTCAGAACAATTTCACAAATCACATTATGAGAATATCCAGAATGATACAATCTATTGTTATCTGAATTACTTATTGAAGATATATTTTAACCGTATTTAATTGACACAAAATCATGATAATTTCTGTACTTACTTAAGAGGAAAGGGAATGTGTAAATTTATGCTCATGTTTATTATGTAAAGATTCCTGCTTTAAACACATTTTTGTACAAAGGAAAACCATCAATAAAGTTTGCATACAGAGCGTATTTATATTAAAATAGCAAGACACGCTGCAAAATCAACGGCAAAACAAACAACCACTAATTTTAATGCACTCTGCATGTGTTAATGTTTATTTCATTATTTCATTTGCAGCTGTAATTGAAGTATGTTAGGTGAGGTTACATAAGATAGGTAAAAGTTAGTTGTAAAGCAGCAAAATGCAGAATATAACATATTGCGAGACAAAATTATTTCTTTTTTTTTTCTTTTCAATGTGACTCGGGATTTTCTAAGCTTAATTTTGGTATACGGTGTCCTTTGTTACTTGTTTTATATTGTTGTTGTTTTTACTTTCCGAGACGTTTCATGTACCATTTGTTTGTTATTGGTGTTTTATATTTATTGATATCATGATTAAAATTATCGAAGCTATACTCAAAAACTCAGCAGACTTAATCATTTCATCAAAACCTGGCATTTTCTATAGAATTCAGAAAATATTCTACATACTTGTTTATATCCCAGTTTTCATCGAACCTTCAACATAATCAGTCATGTTTCTCACCTTTATGAGTTATTAATAATCTATGATAATATAATGGATGATTAAGACATAGGTTGCACGGACCTTGATATAATTATCATAAACTCTAATGTCATTAAAGTGCAATAATAACCACATGTGTTAACGTTACTGTAAGCCATAGCAATTGAACTTCTGGAGGATGCTAAACAGTAATACTTTTTAGACTTCTAGTTAGTTGTTTAGTGGTACGGTTTATACAAGAAAGTGTTTTGTACTATAAACATATTGCAAGATAATCGAGGGCATACATAAATTGCCTGATGATAGCAAATTGCATCTTGCAGCTGCAGCGTAGCAGAAGACACAATAATCCTCAACCGGTCAAACTTCTTTTTTATTCAAGGTCCATAACGCAGCTAACAATTATTCAATAGAAATCCTTAACTGCCCGCAAGTACTAGAGGTCCCAATAAAACCTGATATGTTTCACTCAAGTTGCATAAGTAGTATAAGTAATCCGGAAAAAAAACTTTAAAACTTAACAAAATCATCAAAGGTCCATAAACCTGACAAAAAAACTTTGAACCGGACAATCCGGAAGATATGCATGATTAGACTTGGTACTGATTATTCCAGTACAGTTTTGATGTAATTTCCTGATGCACCATTAGTTATTTAGGAGTAGTCCGGACAAGTTGTTTGACAGACGGACGGACGGACAGACAGACAAACGACGGAAGTGATCCCTTCATGTC